>NC_092728.1:106676701-106709201 GCF_047496885.1 Scyliorhinus torazame | reverse complement strand
TCATTACAGTGTTAATGTAAGCCGATTGTGACAATAATAAAGATTATTATTATTATACTCACCCACACACGTTAACACTCAGATTCACCCACACACTCACACTCACCCACACACTCATTCACCCACACACTCATACACTCACACTCACCCACAAACTCACACTCACCCACACATTCACACATTCACACTCACCCACACACTCACACACACCCACACACTCACACACACACTCACACACACACTCAAACACACACTCACACTCACCCACACATTCTCACTCACCCACACACTCACACACACACTCACACTGACCCACACACTCACACTCACACACTCACATTCACCCACACACTCACACACACTTACCCACACACTCACATGGATCCACACACTCACCCACACACTCATTCACCCACACATTCACACAATCACACTCACCCACACATTCACACTCATCCACACACTCACACACACCCAGACACTCACACACTCACACACACCTACACACTCACACACTCACACACACCTACACACTCACACACCCACACACACCCACACACTCACACACTCACACACACCTACACACTCACACACTCACACACACCTACACACTCACACACCCACACACACCTACACACTCACACACCCACACACACCCACACACTCACACACCCACACACACCCACACACTTACACACACCCACACACTCACACACACCCAGACACTCACACACTCACACACACCTACACACTCACGCACACTCACACACACCCACACACTCACACACCCACACACACCCACACACATACACACACCCACACACACTCACCCACCCACACATTCACACACTCACACACACACTCATTCACCCACACATTCACACACACACACACACTCACACACACCCACACACTTACACACACCCACACACTCACATGGACCCACGCACTCACCCACTCACCCACACACTCACACACACCCACACACTTACACACACTTACACACACCCACACACACTCACCCACACACTCATTCACCCACACATTCACACAATCACACACACCCACACCCTTACACACTCACATGGACCCACGCACTCACACACTCACCCACACACTCATTCACCCACACATTCACACAATCACACACACCCACACACTCACACACACCCACGCACTCACACACACCCACACACTCACACACACCTACACACTTACACACACCCACACACTCACACACACCCACACACTCACATGGACCCACGCACTCACACCCACCCACACACTCACACCCACCCACACACTCACACCCACCCACCCACTCACACACACCCACGCACTCACACACACCCACACACTCACATGGACCCACACACTCACACACACCCACACACTCACATGGACCCACACACTCACACACACCCACACACTCACACACACCCACGCACTCACACACACCCACACACTCACATGGACCCACGCACTCACACACACCCACGCACTCACACACACCAACACACTTACACACACCCACACACTCACACACACCCACACACTCACCTGGACCCACACACTCACACACACCCACACACTCACACCCACCCACACACTCACACCCACCTACACACTCACACACACCCACGCACTCACACACACCCACACACTCACACACACCTACACACTCACACACACCCACACACTCACACACACCTACACACTCACACACACCCACACACTCACATGGACCCACACACTCACACACACCCACACACTCACACACACCTACACACTCACACACACCCACGCACTCACACACACCCACACACTCACATGGACCCACACACTCACATGGACCCACACACTCACACCCACACACTCACACACACCTACACACTCACACACACCCACACACTCACATGGACCCACACACTCACACCCACCCACACACTCACATGGACCCACGCACTCACACACACCTACACACTCACACACACCCACACACTCACACACACCTACACACTCACACACACCCACACACTCACATGGACCCACGCACTCACACACACCTACACACTTACACACACCCACACACTCACACACACCCACACACTCACACACACCCACGCACTCACACACACCTACACACTTACACACACCCACACACTCACACACACCCACACACTCACATGGACCCACACACTCACACACACCCACACACTCACACACACCCACACACTCACACCCACCCACACACTCACACCCACCTACACACTCACACACACCTACACACTCACACACACCCACACACTCACACACTCACCCACACACTCACATGGACCCACACACTCACCCACACACTCATTCACCCACACATTCACACCATCACACTCACCCACACAGTCACACTCATCCATACACTCACACACACCCACACACATACACACACCCACACACTCACACACACCCACACACACTCACCCACACACTCATTCACCCACACATTCACACAATCACACCCACCCACACACTCACACACTCCCACACACTTACACACACCTACACACTCACACACACCCACACACTCACATGGACCCACACACTCACACACACCCACACACTCACACACACCCACACACTCACACACACCCACGCACTCACACACACCTACACACTCACACACACCCACACACTCACACACACCCACGCACTCACACACACCTACACACTTACACACACCCACACACTCACACTCACTCACACATTCACATGTACCCACACACTCACACACACTTACCCACACACTCATACAATCATGCTCACCCACACACTCACATGGATCCACACACTCACCCACACATTCATTCACCCACACATTCACACAATCACACTCACCCACACATTCACACACACCCACACACACCCAGACACTCACACACTCACACACACCTACACACTCACGCACACTCACACACACCCACACACTCACACACCCACACACACCCACACACTTACACACACCTACACACTCACGCACACTCACACACACTCCCACACACTCACACACCCACACACACCCACACACTTACACACACCCACACATTCACACAATCACACCCACCCACACACTCACACACTCCCACACACTCAAACACACCCACACACTCACACACACTCAAACACACTCAAACACATACTCACCCACACACTTACACTCACCCACATATTCACACCTTCTCACTCACCCACACACTCACACACACTCGCCCACGCACTCACACACTCACCCACACACTCACAATCACCCACACACTCACATTCACCCATACACACAATCGCGCACACACAAAAACACACCTACATCCATCCACACTCAAACACCCTCCCCCATTGACCCACACTCACGCTCAAACACAAACCCACTCACAACCACCAATTCACATGCACTCAAACACACACCCATATCCATCCATCCTTACCCGCATGGCCTACATGTGACTCCAGACCCAGAACAACATGGTTGACTCTGACTTGCTGCTCAGTTGTGTCAAATCCCTACAAAGTCTGAAAGGAATGTCATGTGAGAGTGCCTTTAAGAAATGGGTGTTTATAAATGGGTGTGTATATAAATATCTGTAGTGAGAGTACCTTTAAGAAATGGGTGTTTATTACTGCAGTGATGTCAGAGAGTGGGTGGAGCTGGGCTGTCTGTCAGCTTTTTACTTTCATTGTAGGCTGTTTGCTGCAGGGTGTGTTTTAGTTTTGTTTTCAGTGTTGGAGCTGAAGTCAGACAAAGCAGCTGTACTGCTGGTCTCTCTGCCATGAAAAGACTATCTCTTGATGATTTGGTGAATTCAGAATTATAAATGTTCTCCGCAGTGAATGTAAACCGAATGTGCTTCGGTGAAAAGGTGTTTCTTTTGTCTTCTGGATGTTGTTTGGGAAGTTATTAAGGATTACTTAGTGTTGTATTCTTTGGGGGTTGTATTTGAATTGATGGTTGCTAAGATGTTCACTGTATGTTTTAAAAAGGTTAACTTGAGTTCATAGAATAAACATTGTTTTGCTTTAAAAAATACTTTTCCATTTCTGCTGTACCACACCTGTAGAGTGGGCTGTGCGCTCCCCCTACCACAATCTATTAAAAGTTGTGTCTCAGGTGAACTCCATGATACACTTTTTCTAAACCCTGGCCCAAAACAAACTGGGGGCTCGTCCGGGATAAAAGTCTATCTATTGGATTGGCTTAGTGAACTTAAAGACAGTGAGGGGTGAGCATATTGTGGGTGCTTTTCAGGTGTGGTATTTCAGTTTAAGTAAGGAGTGTGTTGTGAACAATGGCTCTTTCAGAGGCTCTGAAGTTTTTGGGGGTGGAGACGGTCACACGCAGTACCTTACGGACAGAGACTAAAAGCAGACTGTTAGATTTGGCAAACATATTGCAGCTAACATTATCTGACAAAATGCGAGAACATGAGGTAATTATGGCGGTGGCTAAGCATTTAAAGTTGCCTGAGATACAGTTTGACTCATTGGAAATGGCAAAAATTCAGTTACAAATTATACAAATGGAACATGAGAAAGAATTAAAGCAGCTTGAATACGAAAGAGAGAGAGAGGAAAAAGAAAGAGAGAGAGAGGAAAAAGAAAGAGAAAGGGAGATACAGATCAGGGAAAATGATAAAGAGAGAGAGTTTGCACTTCAGAAAATGGCCATGAAACATGACAGTCAGTTAAAATTGGCAGACGTAAAGGGAAACGTACAGTTGGAAGATAGTGATGAGGAGAGTGAGAAAGAGGGTCAATGTCGAAGGCTTGGTGGGAATCTATTTAAATATGTCCAAGCATTGCCAAGGTTTGATGAGAAGGAAGTGGAAGCCTTTTTCATTTCATTTGAGAAGGTAATTAAACAAATGAAATGGCCACAGGACATGTGGGTATTACTAATTCAAACAAAGCTGATAGGTAGGGCTAGTAAAATGTTTGCATCACTACCAGAGGTGGTATCTGAGTCGTATGTGGAGGTGACAAAATATATCTTAGGTGCATATGAACTAGTGCCTGAAGCCTACAGACAAAGGTTTAGAAATTTAAGGAAAGAACCTGGTCAAACATACATGGAGTTTAAAAGGATCAGAGTAATTTTGATAGGTGGATAAGGGCTTTGAAAATAGACCAAATGTATGAAGCTCTCAGAGAAATTATACTTTGGGAGGAGTTTAAAAATTCAATTCCTGATGTAGTGAGAACTCATGTGGAAGAGCAGAGGGTTAAAACTGCAAGGTTAGCAGCAGAAATGGCAGATGATTATGAATTAGTTCATAAATCAAAGCTTGGTTTCTGACATCAGTTTCAGCCGGTGAGGGATAGAAACTGGGGACATGAGAAATACTCAAGTGGTAAAGGTGATCCGATGGGAGATAATAAGGAGAGTGTACCTCAGATTAAAAAAGAAATCCAGGAGGGTGGAGAAGAAATGAAAAGTTTCAAATGTTTTCACTGTAATAAACTAGGCCATGTAAAGTCAGTGTTGGTGGTTGAAGAAAAGCACTGGGAAGGCTGATGTGGTAAAACAGGATAAGACAGTGGGGTTTGTTAAAGTGGCGGATATTTTTAGTTCAGGAAAAATGGCGCAGTTACAACAAAAAGATATAGAAGTAAAATGGATGTATCGGAGAACATGCATGGAGGAGGAATCTGAGTGTATACCAGAGTGTTATTACTGTAAAAGTGATGCCTTGATGAGAAAATGGAGACCTTTACATATGCAGGCGGATGAAAAGTGGGCAGAAGTTCAAGTAGTATTGCCGGTAGGGTATAGAAAGGAGGTGTTGCGAGTTGCACATGAGGTACCAGTGGGAGGTCATTTGGGATTAAGGAAAACTCAAGCTAAAATACAAAACATTTTTATTGGCCTGGATTAGATAAAGATGTAGTTAAATTTTGTCAATCATGTCAAGTGATAGGGAAACCTCAAGCAGTGACAAAACCAGCGCGCTTAATACCCATTCCAGCATTTGAGGAACCTTTTAAAAGGGTCCTAATTGATTGCGTAGGACCGCTTCCTAAAACAAAAAGTGGAAATCAATATCTTTTGACTATAATGGATGTGTCTATTAGGTTTCCAGAGGCCATTCCAGTATGTAATATTACAGCTAAAAAGATTGTGGAGGAATTACTTAAATTCTTTACTAGAAATAGATGACCCACAGAAATACAATCGGATCAAGGATCAAATTTTACCTCGAGGTTATTCAAAGAAGTTATGGATAGCTTAGGAATAAAACAATGTAAATCAACTGTGCACCATCCAGAATCGCAGGGAGCGTTAGAAAGGTGGCATCAGACATTAAAGACAATGTTGAGGGCTTATTATCAAGATTATCCAGAGGATTGGGTTAAAGGAATTCCATTCGTACTGTTTGCAATTAGGGATGCACCTAATGAGTCAACCAAATTCAGTCCTTTTGAACTAATTTTTGGTCATGAGGTAAGAGGACCACTTAAATCGATTAAGGAAAAATTGGTGAGTGAGAAATCAGAACTTGCATTATTGAATTACGTGTCAAATTTTAGGGAACGATTAAATAAAGCAGGTGAATTGGCTAGAGAAACAAAGAACAAAGAAATGTACAGCACAGGAACAGGCCCTTCGGCCCTCCAAGCCCGTGCCAACCATGCTGCCCGACTAAACTACAATCTTCTACACTTTCTGGGTCCGTATCCCTCTATTCCCATCCTATTCATGTATTTGTCAAGATGCCCCTTAAATGTCACTATCGTCCCTGCTTCCACCACGTCCTCCGGTAGCGAGTTCCAGGCACCCACTACCCTCTGTGTAAAAAAAATTTCAACAACATTTAAAAGTTGCACAAATTGTGATGAAACGGGTAGTGGACAAGAAATCCAAAGTTCGTAGTTTTGCCAGTGGAGATAAAGTTCTAGTGTTGTTCTCAGTGGTAGGGGAGCCTTTAAAAGCTAGGTTTTGTGGACCTTATCAGACTGAAAGGAAATTAAGTGAGGTGAATTATGTGGTTAAAAACACCAGATAGAAGGAAGACTCACCGAGCGTGTCAGGTGAATATTGTTGCTAACTTTGGTTCAATTGCTCTGTTTTATTACCTTTGCTCTCAAGTCACCAGGTATCTTTATGATGCCGCCACGAGGTTCAAGTCCGAGTAATGATCAATAACTAATTACACCGATCAGTAAGATTCAAATCAAAGCACATTTATTATGCACAGTAAATCGCTACTCATGCACAAATTCTACGTCTAAGCTACTTCTACAACTAACAGGCCTATACTTAACTTCGGACTGGCCCACCAGGTCAGGGAAACAAATGGCCTTTCGTTCGGGTTCTGAGTCTGCGGGATTCGAAGTTGGTACGGATTGGTAGCTAGGAGCGCCTATCTCGTAGCGAGCGTTGAATTAAGACTTACCTCTGTCGGGGGTCACTGCACCGGTCACGGTCAATGTTGGTTCGTGTTGCTGGGTGACCCGGGCAGGACGAAGAGAGAGCTGAAGAGCGATTTGAACTTGGGGCTTCAATTCTTATAGTCCCCAGGGGCTTCCCGCCTTTCGGGGCGGACCCTGTACCTGGACCCAAGTGATTGGACTTTGTCCCAATTGCTTGGTCCGATTTCTCCAATACTGGAGCGGTTCCCTGATCGATGGGCGGTCTTGAGGTGCTCGTTCACCTCCCATTGTGTTGGCTCCTGCTGGCGCCGCGGAGTCTGGCTTTGCTTTGTGTGTCCAAAATGTTACTTATTGTTCCCGGGGATTGCTCATCAGTATGCAGATGGCTGCTACATTGTTATGCTGATGGTCGCTGGTATCGATGTTGTCTGGGCTTTTGCAGGGTTTTAATACACAGCAAACCTGCACCTGCCGGTTTCTGTCTTGTTGGCTGACTTTCCCATCAGCCTTTGCCGTTCGCCATTTTAAATCGGGAGCTGGCCAATTTAGGTGGCGACAATATGCTTAAAAGGTACTTTGAAAGGGAAGGAGAGAAAAAGGAGGAGGTTTTAATGATTCTAATTCAAAGTGACGAACAAATCCAGAATATTGTGAATTTGACATACCTCAAGTTAAATTGGAAAATGAGGATGTTCTTAAAAATTGGGATAAATTGTTGAGTTACCTTCCAGAGGAAAAACAAACTGACCTGAAAGAGTTATTGATATCACGTGGGCAAGTTTGTGGAGATAAATTGGGAAGTACTAAAATGGCTGTACATGATGCAGATGTGGGAAATGCTGTTCCAATCAAACAACATCCATACAGACTTAAACCTTTAAAATTGGCACAGGTTAACAAAGAGATTGAGAGTATGCTTAAAAATGGCATAATTGAAGTGGTTGCAGCCAATGGAGCTCACCCATAGTGATGGTACCTAAACCAGACGGTACCCAACGGTTGTGTGTGGGCTATCGAAAGGTGAATGCAGTTACAAGGACGGGCTCTTATCCTATCCCACGTTTGGAGGATTGCATTGAGAAAGTGGGACAATCAGCTTTTATTTCCAAACTGGATTTACTTAAAGGTTACTGGCAGGTACCTTTATCCGAAAGGGCGAAGGAGACTTCAGCTTTTGTGACTCCAGATGGTATATACCAATTCAAAGTTATGCCATTTGGCATGAAAAACGCACCAGCCACATTTCAACGGTTAACTAATACAGTCGTTTCAGGATTACCCAATTGTGCGGTAAACATCGACGATCTGGTAATTTTCAGCCAGACATGGACAGAACATTTAAAACATCTGATGGAGTTATTCGATCGACTTCAGGAGGCGGTTTGGTGATAACCCTAGCCAAAAGTGAATTTGGAAAAGCCCAAGTCACTTTCCTTGACCATACAATCGGACAGGGTCGACTGGTCCCACGGGATGTGAAACCAACAGTTATTGAGGAGTTTCCGATACCCTCAAGATGAAGGGAAATAATGCGATTTCTTGGCATGAGTGAATTTGATCGAACATTTGTGCAAAGGTTTTGTAGCGTGATTGCTCCACTGATGGACTTTCTCAAGAAACATAACAAATTCCAGTGGACAGCGGAGTTTCAACAGGCATTTGACTGCCTGAAAGCTGTGATAACCAATGCTCCTGTGTTGGAGAATTACAAGGGACTCTGTGATCAGATTGAACTAAAGTATCTGACTTTAAAGAGAAATGCCAAAGCGTAGAGAAATAGACGGATCGTGCAGAGACCTTCTTGTTCAAAGAGACTGTCAATCGAGACGGATTTCAGTTGGAGGAAAAACAAAAGATGGACTATGTTATTATACCTGTTTGCGTGTGTTGCTTTTTTTAAACGATAAAGTATATTTACTGTGTGCATTTCTTAAAGGGTGGTGAAAAGGTGAAAAATGAAACCATCTTGAAGTTGATGGGTTTTTTTTTCTTGGAGAGAGGTGTCATGTGAGAGTACATTTAAGAAATGGGTGTTTACTACTGCAGTGATGTCCAGTGCCCAGGGCCCAGGGTCCGGCGTCCAGGGTCCGGGGTCCAGGGTCCAGTGCCCAGGGCCCAGGGTCCGCGTCCAGGGTCCGGGGTCCAGGGCCGAGTCCAGGGCCCAGGGTCAGGTCCCGTGCCCAGGGTCCAGTGCCCAGGGTCCAGTGCCCAGGGTCCAGTGCCCAGGGTCCAGTGCTCAGGGTCCAGTGCTCAGGGTCGGGTCCAGGGTTCAGTGCCCAGGGTCCAGTGCTCAGGGTCGGGTCCAGGGCCGAGGGTCTAGGGCCGGGGGTCCAGTGCCCAGGGTTGGGTCCAGGGTTCAGTGCTCAGGGTCCAGTGCTCAGGGTCGGGTCCAGGGTTCAGTACCCAGAGTCCAGTGCCCAGGGTCGGGTCCATGGCCGACGGTCCAGGGCCCAGGGTCCAGTGCCCAGGGTCGGGTCCAGGGCCCAGGGACCAGGGCCCAGGGTCCAGGGCCCAGGGTCTGGTCCAGGGTCCAGGGCCCAGAACCCAGGGTCCAGTGCCCAGAGTCCAGTGCCCAGAGTCCAGTGCCCAGGGTCCAGTGCCCAGGGTCCAGTGCCCAGGGTCCAGTGCCCAGGGTCCAGTGCTCAGGGTCCAGTGCCCAGGGTCCAGTGCCTAGGGTCCAGTGCTCAGGGTCCAGAGCTAAACCAGTCCCAAGTAGGCTTACACTGCAATGAAGTTACTGTGAAAATCCCCTAGTCACCACACTCCGGCGCCTGTTCGGGTACACGGATGGAGAATTCAGAATGTCCAATTCACAGCACATCTTTGGACTGTGGGAGGAAACTGGAGCACCCGGAGGAAACCCACGCAGACACGGGGAGAACGTGCAGACTCCGCACAGACAGTGACCCAAGCCGGGAATTGAACCTGGGACTGTGGTGCCGTGAAGCTACAGTGCTAACCATTGTGCTACCATGCTGCCCATATGTATAGTTGCAGGTGTAGGGATTAAGTTAAAGTTTTTTCCTTTATTTGAACTGTTAACTTAGCACTGTTACTTTGTTGTGAATGTGATTGATTCTGTGCATAAATTATGGTTTATTTTAGCACAAAAGACACCCATTGGTGAGTGCTGTCACTCCTGGGGTGAAGTATCCTTTACTCCTTTACAGTTTTACAAATTGCAAATCGTTGGGTTCTCATCTGGGATCCTGACCGCGGGGTTGTGGGTGTGGTCTGGGGCTGTGCAGTGTGGTGCAGTGGTGAGGTGAAATGCTGTGGTCAGCAGTGCTGAATGGTTCATTCTTTTAAGGGGGGAGGTGTGATGAAAGTAGGAACTTGAGATATATTGTATTATATGCATTTGGTGCAGTAAGGGTTAGAAACCTGGGCTAATGTGTGTATTACTGCTGCAGTAATGTTTTTATAAAAATCCTGGTTTGAAAGCCAGCTAGGCTTTGTGGAGGCAGAAGTGTGATTAAAGCATCGTAAAAGTTTGGGCGGATGGATTTTTATTTTATATTAAGAGGGTTCCCTGCGGAGTAGATAATTAGAGACATTGTGTTCCGCTCAATGAGATGATGTAGATAATGGGAGGAGCCTGGGGTGGAAGCAGTCGGGAGTTGCGGTTTTCAGGGTTAGGTTTTGGCTGGAAGGTGAGCAGGTCTCTTTCTTGAAAGCAATCTCAAAAGATCTCTCTTTCTCAAAGTGAAGGATCCAAGACATCTCTGTACAACAGGTATTCCTATGTGCTCACTGTATTTAAAAGTGGATTGAGGTCTGAGATGGTTTGTTGTTGTTTGAGTGGGAGTAAAGATAGCAGTTAAGGGCTATTGTATGTACATAGTAGACAAAAAGAATAATCAACAGAGTACATTAACAAATGGTACATCGACAAACAGTGATTGGTTACAGTGCGGAACAAGGGGCCAAACAAAGCAAATCCATGAGCAAGAGCAGCTTAGGGCGTCGTGAATAGTGTTCTTACAGGGAACAGATCAGTCCGAGGGGGAGTCGTTGAGGAGTCTAGTAGCTGTGGGGAAGAAGCTGTTCCTGTGTCTGGATGTGCGGGTCTTCAGACTTCTGCACCTTCTGCCTGATGGAAGGGTCTGGAAGAAGGCAATGCCTGGGTGGGAGGGGTCGCTGATAATGCTGTCTGCCTTCCTGAGGCAGCGGGAGGTGTAGACAGAATCAGTTCAAAAATGCAGCTCACCACCACCTTCTCGAGGGTTTTTAAGGTTGGCCAATAAATGCTGGTCTAGCCATCGACACCCACATACATGAAGTTAATTTTTTAAAACACCCAAATAGACATAGAAGCTCAAGCTCAAACATGTTAAGACATAGCTCATGATTTAACGGAAAAGTTTATAAGTGTGGCAGCAAGCGGGGACTGCCGCGAGCTCCCAATGTTCATTCCAGCCAGGCTTCAGAATGTTAACTGGACAACTTAACGAGTCTCCATGGGCTTAACGCTGCAAATGACTGTCCCACAGCTGATTCGCCGGGACCGTGCTCACCAGCCCCCCCGCTAACGGCAAACCACTACTGCATAGCCAACCCCACTCAGCTCGCAGCCACGCCTCACTCAGCTCGCAGCCACGCCCCACTCAGCTCGCAGCCACGCCCCACTCAGCTCGCAGCCACACCTCACTCAGCTCGCAGCCACGCCTCAGTCAGCTCGCAGCCACGCCTCACTCAGCTCGCAGCCACGCCTCACTCAGCTCGCAGCCACGCCTCACTCAGCTCGCAGCCACGCCTCAGTCAGCTCGCAGCCACGCCTCACTCAGCTCGCAGCCACGCCTCACTCAGCTCGCAGCCACGCCTCAGTCAGCTCGCAGCCACGCCTCACTCAGCTCGCAGCCACGCCTCAGTCAGCTCGCAGCCACGCCTCAGTCAGCTCACAGCCACGCCCCACTCAGCTCGCAGCCACGCCTCAGTCAGCTCGCAGCCACGCCTCACTCAGCTCGCAGCCACGCCTCACTCAGCTCGCAGCCACGCCTCAGTCAGCTCGCAACCACGCCTCAGTCAGCTCGCAGCCACGCCTCACTCAGCTCGCAGCCACGCCTCAGTCAGCTCGCAGCCACGCCTCACTCAGCTCGCAGCCACGCCTCACTCAGCTCGCAGCCACGCCTCACTCAGCTCGCAGCCACGCCTCACTCAGCTCGCAGCCACGCCTCACTCAGCTCGCAGCCACGCCTCACTCAGCTCGCAGCCACGCCTCACTCAGCTCGCAGCCACGCCTCAGTCAGCTCGCAGCCACGCCTCACTCAGCTCGCAGCCACGCCTCACTCAGCTCGCAGCCACGCCTCAGTCAGCTCGCAGCCACGCCTCACTCAGCTCGCAGCCACGCCTCACTCAGCTCGCAGCCACGCCCCACTCAGCTCGCAGCCACGCCTCACTCAGCTCGCAGCCACGCCTCAGTCAGCTCACAGCCACGCCTCACTCAGCTCGCAGCCACGCCTCACTCAGCTCGCAGCCACGCCTCACTCAGCTCGCAGCCACGCCTCACTCAGCTCGCAGCCACGCCTCACTCAGCTCGCAGCCACGCCTCACTCAGCTAGCAGCCACGCCTCACTCAGCTCGCAGCCACGCCTCACTCAGCTCGCAGCCACGCCTCACTCAGCTCGCAGCCACGCCTCACTCAGCTCGCAGCCAACCCCACTCAGCTCGCAGCCACGCCTCAGTCAGCTCGCAGCCACACCTCACTCAGCTCGCAGCCACGCCTCAGTCAGCTCGCAGCCACGCCTCACTCAGCTCGCAGCCACGCCTCAGTCAGCTCGCAGCCACGCCTCACTCAGCTCGCAGCCACACCTCACTCAGCTCGCAGCCACGCCTCAGTCAGCTCGCAGCCACGCCTCACTCAGCTCGCAGCCAGGCCTCAGTCAGCTCGCAGCCACGCCTCAGTCAGCTCGCAGCCACGCCTCACTCAGCTCGCAGCCACGCCTCAGTCAGCTCGCAGCCACGCCTCACTCAGCTCGCAGCCACGCCTCACTCAGCTCGCAGCCACGCCTCACTCAGCTCGCAGCCACGCCTCAGTCAGCTCGCAGCCACACCTCACTCAGCTCGCAGCCACGCCTCAGTCAGCTCGCAGCCACGCATCACTCAGCTCGCAGCCACGCCTCACTCAGCTCGCAGCCACGCCTCAGTCAGCTCGCAGCCACGCCTCACTCAGCTCGCAGCCACGCCTCACTCAGCTCGCAGCCACGCATCACTCAGCTCGCAGCCAACCCCACTCAACTCGCAGCCACGCCTCACTCAGCTCGCAGCCACGCCTCAGTCAGCTCGCAGCCACGCCTCACTCAGCTCGCAGCCACGCCTCAGTCAGCTCGCAGCCACGCCTCCCTCAGCTCGCAGCCACGCCTCACTCAGCTCGTAGCCACGCCTCACTCAGCTCGCAGCCACGCCTCAGTCAGCTCGCAGCCACGCCTCAGTCAGCTCGCAGCCACGCCTCACTCAGCTCGTAGCCACGCCTCACTCAGCTCGCGGCCACGCCTCAGTCAGCTCGCAGCCACGCCTCACTCAGCTCGCAGCCACGCCTCAGTCAGCTCGCAGCCACACCTCACTCAGCTCGCAGCCACGCCTCACTCAGCTCGCAGCCACGCCTCACTCAGTTCGCAGCCACGCCTCAGTCAGCTCGCAGCCACACCTCACTCAGCTCGCAGCCACGCCTCACTCAGCTCGCAGCCACGCCTCACTCAGCTCGCAGCCACGCCTCACTCAGCTCGCAGCCACGCCTCACTCAGCTCGCAGCCACGCCTCAGTCAGCTCGCAGCCACGCCTCACTCAGCTCGCAGCCACGCCTCACTCAGCTCGCAGCCACGCCCCACTCAGCTCGCAGCCACGCCTCACTCAGCTCACAGCCACGCCTCAGTCAGCTCGCAGCCACGCCTCACTCAGCTCGCAGCCACGCCTCACTCAGCTCGCAGCCACGCCTCACTCAGCTCGCAGCCACGACTCAGTCAGCTCGCAGCCACGCCTCACTCAGCTCGCAGCCACGCCTCAGTCAGCTCGCAGCCACGCCTCACTCAGCTCGCAGCCACGCCTCACTCAGCTCGCAGCCACGCCTCACTCAGCTCACAGCCACGCCTCAGTCAGCTCGCAGCCACGCCTCACTCAGCTCGCAGCCACGCCTCACTCAGCTCGCAGCCACGCCTCAGTCAACTCGCAGCCACGCCTCACTCAGCTCGCAGCCACGCCTCAGTCAGCTCGCAGCCACGCCTCACTCAGCTCGTAGCCACGCCTCACTCAGTTCGCAGCCACGCCTCACTCAGCTCGCAGCCACACCTTACTCAGCTCGCAGCCACGCCTCAGTCAGCTCGCAACCACGCCCCACTCAGCTCACAGCCACGCCTCAGTCAGCTCGCAGCCACGCCTCAGTCAGCTCGCAGCCACGCCTCACTCAGCTCGCAGCCACACCTCACTCAGCTCGCAGCCACGCCTCACTCAGCTCGCAGCCACGCCTCACTCAGCTCGCAGCCACGCCTCACTCAGCTCGCAGCCACGCCTCAGTCAGCTCGCAGCCACGCCTCACTCAGCTCGCAGCCACGCCTCACTCAGCTTGCAGCCACGCCTCACTCAGCTCGCAGCCACGCCTCAGTCAGCTCGCAGCCACGCCTCACTCAGCTCGCAGCCACGCCTCACTCAGCTCGCAGCCACGCCTCAGTCAGCTCGCAGCCACGCCTCACTCAGCTCGTAGCCACACCTCACTCAGCTCGCAGCCACGCCTCAGTCAGCTCGCAGCCACGCCTCACTCAGCTCGCAGCCATGCCTCAGTCAGCTCGCAGCCACGCCTCACTCAGCTCGCAACCACACCTCACTCAGCTCGCAGCCACGCCTCACTCAGCTCGCAGCCACGCCTCACTCAGCTCGCAGCCACGCCTCACTCAGCTCGCAGCCACGCCTCAGTCAGCTCGCAGCCACGCCTCACTCAGCTCGCAGCCACGCCTCACTCAGCTTGCAGCCACGCCTCACTCAGCTCGCAGCCACGCCTCAGTCAGCTCGCAGCCACGCCTCAGTCAGTTCGCAGCCACGCCTCACTCAGCTCGCAGCCACGCCTCACTCAGCTCGCAGCCACGCCTCAGTCAGCTCGCAGCCACGCCTCACTCAGCTCGTAGCCACACCTCACTCAGCTCGCAGCCACGCCTCAGTCAGCTCGCAGCCACGCCTCACTCAGCTCGCAGCCACGCCTCACTCAGCTCGCAGCCACGCCTTGTTCCCCGAGGGTCTCGGAGGGTCAGCCACAGGGCAGCCAGTGTCGCCTTGGAGGAAATGGCAGCGGCCGTCAGCTCGGGGAGGGTCACTAGGAGGCCTGGAACCCAGTGACTGGAATCACCACCAGGCCTCACAGGTGGGTTGACACCGGCCCCTTCGAGCACAGGGGCAGAAACCCCAGTACCCCCGGCTCAGTGCCCCCGGCTCGCACACTCCCCGGCTCACCCCCCCTCCCTCACCCCCCCCCCGGCTCACCCCCCCCACCCACCCCCCCCACCCCCCCGGCTCCCCCCCCCCCACCCCCCCCCCCCACCCCCGGCTCACCCCCCCCCCCGGCTCACACCCCCTGGCTCACCGCCCCGGCTCAGTGCCCCCGGCTCACCCCCCCCCCCCCCCCGGCTCAGTGCCCCCGGCTCACCACCCCCCCGGCTCAGTGCCCCCGTCTCAGTGCCCCCGGCTCACCCCCCCCCCCCGGCTCAGTGCCCCCGGCTCACCCCCCCCCCCCCGGCTCAGTGCCCCCGGCTCACCCCCCCCCCCCCCCCCGGCTCAGTGCCCCCGGCTCACCACCCCCCCGGCTCAGTGCCCCCGTCTCAGTGCCCCCGGCTCACCCCCCCCCCCGGCTCAGTGCCCCCGGCTCACCCCACCCCCCCCCCCCGGCTCAGTGCCCCCGGCTCAGTGCCCCCGGCTCACCCCCCCCCCCCCGGCTCTGTGCCCCCGGTTCCCCCCCCCCTCCCCCCCCCGGCTCAGTGCCCCCGGCTCACCACCCCCCGGCTCAGTGCCCCCGGCTCACACCCCCCGGCTCACCCCCCCCCGGCTCACCCCCCCCCCCCGGCTCAGTGCCCCCGGCTCACCCCCCCCCCCCGGCTCAGTGCCCCAGGCTCACCCCCCCCCCCGGCTCAGTGCCCCCGGCTCAGTGCCCGCGGCTCACCCCCCCCCCCCGGCTCAGTGCCCCCGGTTCACCCCCCCTCGGCTCAGTGCCCCCGGCTCACCTCCCCCCCCCGGCTCAGTGCCCCCGGCTCAGTGCCCCCGGCTCACCACCCCCCCCCGCCCGGCTCAGTGCCCCCGGCTCAGTGCCCCCGGCTCACCCCCCCCCCCGGCTCAGTGCCCCCGGCTCACACCCCCCGGCTCCCCCCCCCCTCCCCCCCCCGGCTCAGTGCCCCCGGCTCACCACCCCCCCGGCTCAGTGCCCTCGGCTCACCCCCCCCCCCCCGGCTCAGTGCCCCCGGCTCAGTGCCCCCGGCTCACCCCCCCCCCGGCTCAGTGCCCCCGGCTCACACCCCCCGGCTCACCCCCCCCCGGCTCAGTGACCCCGGCTCACCCCCTCGGGTCTCGGCAACAGCCATTCCGCCAGCATCACGGTTTTTAAAGGAAATACTGATCAGTGCCCATGTGACCACTTGCTGTGGAGGCGGTTAGATCACGGGAGGCCGTTAGATCACGGGAGGCGGTTAGATCATGGGAGGCCGTTAGATCACGGGAGGCGGTTAGATCATGGGAGGCGGTTAGATCACGGGAGGCCGTTAGATCACGGGAGGCGGTTAGATCACGGGAGGCGGTTAGATCACGGGAGGCGGTTAGATCACGGGAGGCCGTTAGATCACGGGAGGCGGTTAGATCACGGGAGGCCGTTAGATCACGGGAGGCGGTTAGATCATGGGAGGCGGTTAGATCACGGGAGGCGGTTAGATCACGGGAGGCGGTTAGATCACGGGAGGCCGTTAGATCACGGGAGGCCGTTAGATCACGGGAGGCGGTTAGATCACGGGAGGCGGTTAGATCACGGGAGGCGGTTAGATCACGGGAGGCGGTTAGATCACGGGAGGCGGTTAGATCACGGGAGGCGGTTAGATCATGGGAGGCCGTTAGATCACGGGAGGCGGTTAGATCACGGGAGGCGGTTAGATCACGGGAGGCGGTTAGATCATGGGAGGCCGTTAGATCACGGGAGGCGGTTAGATCATGGGAGGCCGTTAGATCACGGGAGGCCATTAGATCACGGGAGGCGGTTAGATCACGGGAGGTGGTTAGATCACGGGAGGCCATTAGATCACGGGAGGCGGTTAGATCACGGGAGGCCATTAGATCACGGGAGGCGGTTAGATCACGGGAGGCGGTTAGATCACGGGAGGCGGTTAGATCACGGGAGGCGGTTAGATCACGGGAGGTGGTTAGATCACGGGAGGCCATTAGATCACGGGAGGCGGTTAGATCACGGGAGGCCATTAGACCACGGGAGGCGGTTAGATAGGGGGTCCCCCCGTTAATTGTATGGAGATTGGGGGTAAGTGGTGATTAATGGTTTCACATCGCGCTGTGGCGGGATTCTGATTTCGCCAGCGGGAGCGGGCCGGTTAGGTCGCAAACCGATCCGTGCCCAGCGAGGTTCTCATTTTTGGCCTCGCCCGCAATCTAGCGGCCTCGTCACTCTCTGGCGTAAGCTCGATGTGGCCGTTAATTCTTGCCCCTAGGGCGCGATCTAGCGGAATAGTTTCTAAGTGTCATTCCAGGCGGGTTTGGCTGGGAGTATCCCGTCCGCTCTGTCGATGAGTTCCCCACCGCTACCTAACCACAATTAGCCACGTTTTTGGGCGCTGGAGAGTTCCTCTCTGGGCTAGCCCTCGCTGGCCAGACCAACTTCTCAGACTTCGGGCCACCATCTTGAAAGTGTGCCCCGATCTCCAAGTGAACGTGAGTGTCCCCCACACCCATGGTGATGTCCCCCCTGCACAGATGTGCATTACCCCAGCCCCCCCCATCCCCAAGTGAGGACACCCCACTATAGGGTCACTGAGGGGCCCCCATTTTCAGGCATCCCCACACCCCCTCTCAACCCCCCCCCTTTCAGGACCCCCACCCTTCACTGCCCTCACTCTTCATATCCCCCCTCATGCCCCCCGCTTCATGGGCAAGCCCCCCCCTCAGGCCCTGGCCCTTGGCAGCACCGCCCTGGCACCTGAGCACACTGGCAGTGCTTTGCAAGCCTGGTCACCCGGACGCCTTGGCAGAATCATAGAATTGTTATGGTGCAGAAGGAGGGCATTCGGCCCACCATGTCTGCATTGCCTCCCCAAATGAGCATCTTGACTTAGTGCCATTCTCCTGCCTTCTCCCCATAACCCCTTATTAATCAAGAACTTATCTATCTCTATCTTAAAGACACTCAGTGATTTGGCCTCCACAGCCTTCTGCGGCAAAGAGTTCCACAGATTCACCACCCTCTGGCTGAAGAAATCCCTCCTCATCTCGGTTTTAAAGGATCGTCCCTTCAGTCTGAGATTGTCTCCTCTGCTTCTAGTTTCTCCTACAAGTGGAAACATCCTCTCCACGTCCACTCTATCCAGGCCTCGCAGAATCCTGTAAGTTTCAATAAGATCCCCCCCTCATCCTTCTAAACTCCAACAAGTACAGACCCAGCATCCCCAATCACTCCTCACACGACAAGTCCTTAATTCCAGGGATCATTCTTGTGAACCTCCTCTGGACTCTCTCCAAGGCCAGCACATCCTTCCTTAGAAACGGGGCCCAAAACTGCTCACAATACCCCTGTCACGTGAGAGTACCTTTAAGACATGGATGTTTAAGCAATGTACCTTGAAGAAAACAGTGATGTCAGAGAGTGGGTGGGGCTGAGGTCAGGTCAGCCATTTTGCAGTTTAGTTTTGCAGTTTAAAAATAGCTTGGGAGTGTCTGTGTTTGCAGTGAGCTGGGTCTCTGCCATGAAAGACTATCTCTGGATCATTAGGTGATTTAAACTCATAATAGTAAAGCCTTTAACCTGATGTGATCCTGTTTAAAGGTGTTAAGTCTCTTGGAAGTTTGAAGGCACATTTTGAGGAATTATTTACTGTTGCAATATTTTCTCTTTGAAGTAAGGGGTGTTAAGAGATCCAATGTTTATTTAAGATGTTAAGTTGAGTTCATGGAATAAACATTGTTTAGTGTTTAAAAACCCACGTGTCCATAATTGTAATCCCACACCAAGGGAACAAGCCGTGTGCTCGGAAAAGCAACAAATCCATTAAAGGGAGAGGTTGGTTGAACTCCATGATACATTTTGGGGTTCTGAAAACACCTCGCCCATAACACTCCAAATGGGGTCTGACAAGAGCCTTATACAGCCTCAGAAGTACATCCCTGCTCTTGTATTCTGGCCCTCTTGTCACTATCCAGTGTATATGGAGTTACACTAGTTTACTTCATGTCTAACATTGTTATCAATCTCATACATTTACATTGTTACATGCCAGTAGCGCGGGTTCAATTCCCGTAACAGCCTCCCCGAACAGGCGCCGGAACGTGGCGACTAGGGACTTTTCACAGTAACTTCATTGAAGCCTACTTGTGACAATAAGTGATTGTTGTTATGTTACATTTACTTTGTTGCTCCTACATTATTGCGGTTACTGTATTAAGCCTATTACAACATTCCCACCACCCCATCTCCCCCCGTTCAAGTCCTTGAATTTACAGGTTCAGGTGGTCTCGAGGTTTTATAATCCATTGACCGGTGTTGCTGCAAATGTAAAACATTTATTTTGGGGTAGACGAACATTGTATTTGTCTCTTTGGCACTTCTCCTCTCGTTCCTTCATCATGTAGTCCATCCTGATGTCCTCTGTGTCTGAGGAAGAATGTTCCTGTGGCTGAGGAAGAATATTCCTGTGTCTGAGGAAGAATATTCCTGTGTCTGAGGAAGAATATTCCTGTGTCTGAGGAAGAATGTTCCTGTGACTGAGGAAGAATATTCCTGTGTCTGAGGAAGAATATTCCTGTGTCTGAGGAAGAATATTCCTGTGGCTGAGGAAGAATATTCCTGTGTCTGAAGAAGAATGTTCCTGTGTCTGAGGAAGAATATTCCTTTGTCTGAGGAAGAATATTCCTGTGTCTGAGGAAGAATATTCCTGTGTCTGAGGAAGAATGTTCCTGTGGCTGAGGAAGAATATTCCTGTGTCTGAGGAAGAATGTTCCTGTGTCTGAGGAAGAATATTCCTTTGTCTGAGGAAGAATATTCCTGTGTCTGAGGAAGAATATTCCTGTGTCTGAGGAAGAATATTCCTTTGTCTGAGGAAGAATATTCCTGTGTCTGAGGAAGAATATTCCTGTGTCTGAGGAAGAATGTTCCTGTGGCTGAGGAAGAATATTCCTGTGTCTGAGGAAGAATATTCCTGTGTCTGAGGAAGAATATTCCTGTGTCTGAGGAAGAATGTTCCTGTGGCTGAGGAAGAATATTCCTGTGTCTGAGGAAGAATATTCCTGTGTCTGAGGAAGAATATTCCTGTGTCTGAGGAAGAATATTCCTTTGTCTGAGGAACAATGTTCCTGTGTCTGAGGAAGAATATTCCTGTGTCTGAGGAAGAATATTCCTGTGTCTGAGGAAGAATATTCCTTTGTCTGAGGAAGAATATTCCTGTGTCTGAGGAAGAATATTCCTGTGTCTGAGGAAGAATGTTCCTGTGGCTGAGGAAGAATATTCCTGTGTCTGAGGAAGAATGTTCCTGTGGCTGAGGAAGAATATTCCTGTGTCTGAGGAAGAATATTCCTGTGTCTGAGGAAGAATGTTCCTGTGGCTGAGGAAGAATATTCCTGTGTCTGAGGAAGAATATTCCTGTGTCTGAGGAAGAATATTCCTGTGTCTGAGGAAGAATATTCCTGTGTCTGAGGAAGAATGTTCCTGTGTCTGAGGTAGAATATTCCTGTGTCTGAGGAAGAATGTTCCTGTGGCTGAGGAAGAATATTCCTGTGCCTGAGGAAGAATGTTCCTGTGGCTGAGGAAGAATATTCCTGTGTCTGAGGAAGAATATTCCTGTGTCTGAGGAAGAATGTTCCTGTGTCTGAGGAAGAATGTTCCTGTGGCTGAGGAAGAATGTTCCTGTGTCTGAGGAAGAATGTTCCTGTGGCTCGCCTCTGCTATTTATTGTCGATGGTGGGTGGCTGCTAGGTTCCAGCCTCCCTTGTGGCTGAGGTATGCTGGGTGAAAGGTGCAGTGTGTGCACAGTGCTTTTAGAATACTAATAATAATAATCTTTATTGTCACAAGTAGGCTTACATTAACACTGCAATGAAGTTACTGTGAAAAGCCCCTAGTCGCCACACTCCAGCGCCTGTTCGGGTACACAGAGGGAGAATTCAGAATGTCCAATTCACCTAACAGCACGTCTTTCGGGACTTGTGGGAGGAAACCGGAGCACCCGGAGGAAACCCACGCAGACACGGGGAGAACGTGCAGACTCCGCACAGACAGCGACCCAAGCCGGGTCCCTGGCGCTGTGAAGCAACAGTGCTAACCACTGTGCTACCGTGCCACCCATTGAGAGGAGGAAAACTGAACTCTTTTATTTATTAGAATCACCGTACCCCTGGTCCTGCCATCGAAACCTGTCCCGCCCCTTGCTCAGTCTGGCCTGGTCCCTGACACCCAAGTGGGTCTCTTGCAAATAAACTATATCGGAGTTTAAGCTCTTGAGCTGAGCAATTGCCCTCGACCTCTTCACTGGGCCATTCAAACCCCTAACGTGTCAGGTGACCAAACAGATTGGAGCCCCGCCCCCTCCTTAATCCGGAGTCAGCCATTCCCACCAAGCGAGGTTAACCAAGGGACACTGAAACGGTAAAGCAAATAGATCCACCCACGGAGGACACCAAACCCAGCCAGAGGACTGGACAAAGGAAAACTAACAGACACCGTTAGCAAACTACCCCCCACCCCCCCCCTCCCAACAACACCATCACCATTGTATGTGACCACACCCAAAAACAAATAAGAGCGAGGCAAAGGCTTATCATAAGAACTAAAACCTATGTTTAACAAAATCTCTAATCTCATTATCCAATAAATCATTATAATGAGCTGCAGCGAACCCTCCAAAACCGCCCCCATTAGCTAACTCTCTGGTTAGCAGGGAGACTCCCAACTGCAGGAAGGGATCAGCATTAACAAAATACCAAAACCCCATTTCACTTGCGCGCCCCACCAGCGATGAAATTCTGTGCCAAACAACAACTCTAAAAAAGAAGGGACGCCGTATATGAACACAACGATATCGTACAGAACCCTAATTCTAATCGAAGACTGTAAGAACTTAACACCGACAAGAACGAGAAACAATAGGCCTGACAACAGAGCCACAAACCAAATTACAACGTGCCCAACTTGTGCCATTTAACAGAAGAGCCCTCACCCCCATGGCATGGAGAAAAAATAGCCTTTTCCCTCAAACATTACTCTAAGACGAGCCGGTTGGACCATCTCAAATCGAACCCCATTCTTGGACAGAGCAGCCTTGACTCCGTTGAACGTGGCTCTTTTTATTAACTCCGCGCCCATGTCCGGATACATCCTGATGGAACGGCCTTCCCACTTAAAATTGCAGTGTCCCCTTGCCCATTGCAGAACCCTCTCCCTTTCCCTAAAGCTGTGGAACCTACAATCACCCCACACAGGGGGTCTTCAGGACGAGGTTTCTGCCAAAGTGAGGGATGGGCCCGGCCCAACTCCTGCAGGGACGCAAATCCACCCTGATCTGCCATTTTGAGGAACATTCCTGTGAAATATTCCGTGGGGGTATGGCCCTCGATGACCTCTGGTAACCCCACAATCCAGATATTCTGCCTCCTGGATTTGTTTTCTCGGTTTGCCTCTCAGCGATTTATTAATTTCAGCCACCAAAGTTGGACCGGACTCCAGTCGGCAATCCGATCGTTGTGGCCCAATAAAGCCTCCGTACTTGTGATCATGACTCCCTGGGCTTTGACAGTCTCATTTGTTTTCCCCAGAGCCGCTCGAATACGGACCAAAGCCTCATCGATTGATTGGTTAAGAGTCTCCGACACTATTTCACGGCACTCCTCAAATTCTTTCATGTTAGTTGAAAGGTTTAATTCACTCACTCACCAAAATGGTCAATTATTTACCTTCACTACTATTAACCAGAGTTAAAGAGACTTTAACCAGGCTCCTTTCAATAAACAACAAACTTATTAGTTTATCATAAACCAATATGGTTCAGTAGACAGCCAAAGCTTATTAACAAATCGTGTTAAAATATGGAAGTATATTAATTACTCTTTCAAGGTATCCAAACTCTCTCTCACACACCCCCCCCCCAAAATAGAAATAGCCTGTCAAAAGATAAAAGTTGATTGATCAAGGGAATAGGAAAGAGTTCTTGAAATGGTGTCTGGGTTATACAATTCTGCTCTGGGCGCTGGTCTGGAACATAATCAATAACTCTCTCTCTCTCTCTCTCTCTGAAGGCAATTGGCTGTCTCACTGTGAGGGCGATTTATTCCATCTTTGTGAGGGGGATTTGCTCTCTATCTTGTGGGATAACGGTTTGGCAAACATAGGGTTAACGCAGAACGAGTATAGTACCGCCCACACTGTGATGTAAGAGAGCACATGACCGACCCAGACCCAGGGGTCAGCTCTGTGTACTGGACAGAGATGGGCAAAGACCTAAACATGGAGCTTGCTCCGAGTCTGTACCCGTTACTGTACATGTTTAAACAGTTTAACTTATTAATAAAGACCTACAGTTAACCTACTGAAGACTATGAGAGCCTCTTTAACAGACACCTGTAACCAACACCACCACAACATGACGGCAGCTGAGGGTGAGAAATCCTGAACTTCGCTAAATTGCTAAAACAAGCTGAGGTACTGGAAGACTAAGACAAAACTTTAACAAAAATCTTGACCTGAGGGAAGCTCCCAACAGAAGCTGGAGACAGAGAAAAGACTCGCCAGAAAACTCCCAGAGATGACACATGGAAGCAGACGACTCCATTGAATCTCCCTTGGAAATCCAGCTTCAGAGCAGAGTCCATAGAACCCGCAAGGGTGAGCTCAATCTTTTAAAATTGCAGGCTGCAGCCAGCCCTGAGAACCTTTTCCCTGATTCAACGTCACAGGCGCTGTTGAAGGGAAGCCCATCGCTAAAACACGTGTCTGAGCCCCAACACGCTACCTCTGAACTTGTTAGATCAGAAAAATAATCAATTATTTAAATCTCTCGCAAAGATCGCAACTGTCCAGCTCAGTAAATGACAAGCATAACTTTACATTTGAACACCTCATTACTCGTCGTAGCAAACCACTGAATGAAAGGAGTCGGCATATAGTTGATGCAGGCAGTCATTATTAAAAAGTGTGTCCTCGCCATTTTGCAAAGTCCCGAAATCTCTTTGTCTCAAAGTCAACGATGACTCCATCTTGAAAGCCTATCAGCTCTTAAAGCTACACGAACAATTAAAACATTTTTAACAAGAATCACAATTCAACGCTTCCAACTAAATTTGGAATAATCCCAGGACCAAACCACGGGGAATGTGGTGTGCTTGAACAGTTACTGGAGTACATCAGAAGTCAAATAAAGTCCAGATTGCTGCCTTTTTATAAGGTTTGCTGATCTTGTAAATCACATTATCCTAATGCACGGAGCCTTGAGGGACTATTAACGGCCTTTGACAAATATTTTAATCTTCAAGTTGAGGAGAGCGTGAAGCTTAAAAAGAGGCAGAGGAAACCCCCAATAAAGTGACAAAACGGCGAAAGACAGTACTAGAGCAAACCACATGACCGCACAAGAGAGGTGGGGAACTTTCCAGAAGTCCCAAAGGAATACTTCTTTGGAGACCCCACAACTGTACCCGCAGCCGATAGCGAACAATACATGTGCCAAAGTACAGTGAAAAGTATTTTTCTGCAGCCGAGGGAAGGTACACAGTACGTACATAGTAGACAAAAAGAATAATCAACAGAGAACATTGACAAATGGTACATCGACAAACAGTGATTGGTTACAGTGCGGAACAAGGGGCCAAACAAAGCAAATCCATGAGCAAGAGCAGCTTAGGGCGTCGTGAATAGTGTTATTACAGGGAACAGATCAGTCCGAGGGGGGAGACGTTGAGGAGTCTTGTAGCTGTGGGGAAGAAGCTGTTCCTATGTCTGGATGTGCGGGTCTTCAGACTTCTGTATCTTCTGCCTGATGGAAGGGTCTGGAAGAAGGCAATGCCTGGGTGGGAGGGGTCTCTGACAATGCTGTCTGCCCAAGTGCAAGATTCAAGCTGAGTATGTACCTTTGAAAACACACCATCCACTAATCTCTTCAATGAACCAGACTGTCCAAGATCTGATCAAACAAATTTCAGAATGTCACAAAGGAGGAAATACTGAATTCAATTCCACAGTTGGCAAATTGAAACGGGAGTCAACAAACATACATACAGATTAGGTGTAGATTCAGATCATTTGGCCCTTCAAGCCTCCTGCACCATTCAGTAAGAACATAGCTGATCTCTGATCATAGCCTCATCTCCACATTCCCGCCTACCTTTCACTCCCCTGCTTATCAAGAATTATCAAGAGTTCCAAAGCTCCACGACTATGAGAGAAGAACGTTTTCCTCATCTCTTAAATGGACGGCCCCTTACTTTTAAGCAGTGACCCCCGGTTCCAGATTCTCCCACAAGAGGAAACATCCTCTCCACACCCACCCGGTCAATGCCCCTCAGTACCTTATGCTTCAATCAAGTCACCTCTTACTCTTCTGAACTCCAGTGGATACAAACCTCGCCTGTCCAACCCTCTTATTCCAGGTATTAATCTAATAAACTTCTCTGAACTTCTTCCAACACATTTCCTTAAATAAGGAGGTCAAATACTGAACACAATACTCCAGATGTGGTCTCACCAATTCCCTGAAGCAGGACCTCCCTACATTTGTATTCAATTTTCCTTGCAATAAATGATAAACATTCTATTTGTTTTCTTAATTACTTGCTGTACCTGCACATTACTCATTTGGGCCCCCAGATCCTGTGTCTCAGAGCTCTGGAATATCTCACCATTTAGATAATAGGCTTCTTTTTTATTCTTCCGAGCAAGATGGACAATTTCACATTTACCCAGATTGTACTCCATTTGTCAGATCCTTTCTCATTCACTCAACCTATCCACATCCTCTGTAGCTTCATGTTCTCTTCAGATATTGATATCTCTGTGTTATCACCAAATTTAGCAAACACACCTTCGATCCCTTCATCAAAGTCATTGATATAAATTGTAAAATGTTGGGGCCCCAGCATTGACCCCTGTGGTATGTCAATTAGATTAGCCAGCAGCTCTCCAATCATTCCAGAAACAGCGCTGCAGTGGCCAGGAGAGGCACTGCAGCTAGCTGCCTGGAACTAGGGGCGCGATTCTCCGCTCCCGCGGCGGTTGGGAGAATCGCCTGGGTCGCCAAATTTTCCCGCGACGCCGGTCCGACGCCCTCCCGCGATTCACCCAAGCGGCGAGAACGGCCCCGTCGAGTTCCGCGCGGCGCAGGCCGGAGAATCGCCCGGGACACCCAAAATGGCGATTCTCCGGCACCCCCGCTATTCTCAGGCGCGGATGGGCCGAGCGGCCAACCCAAAACGGCGGGTCCCCCCCGGCGCCGTCCTCACCCGGTCGCTGCCGGCGGGAACAGCACGGAACGCTGGGGGGGGGGGGGCGGCCTGCGGGGGGGCGAGGGGGGGATCCTGCACCGGGGGGGCCCTCAAATGGGGTCTGGCCCACGATCGGTGCCCACCGATCGTCGGGCCGGCCTCTCTGAAGGAGGACCTCCTTTCTTCCGCAGCCCCGCAAGATCCGTCAGACATCTTCTTGCGGGGCGGACTCGGGGAGACCACGCATGCGCGGGTGACGCCAGTTATGAGGCGCCGGCCGCGTCATGTATGCGGCGCCACCTTTGCGTGGCGACAAGGCCTGGCGCGTGTAGATAACGCGGCCCCGATCCTAGCCCATTATCGGGCCCTGAATCGGTCGGGATAGGGGCCGTTTCGCGCCGCCGTGAACCTCGACAGCGCGAACACTCTGCCTCCATTTCGGAGCATCCCGCCCTAGGTGTCGCCGGAGGAAAGCTCAGTGGCAGGGTCAAAGGGCAGGGAGTGGGTGGGCTGGTGAGGCGGAAGGCCCGGGGAGTCTCAAGGTGGGGGGAGGTCAGGGTCTCGGGGATCTGTCGGACAGGAGGGAGGTCCAGAGGTCACCGGGCCCTAAGGGGAGGACGCCCCCAGTCAGGAGGGTTTTCTGATGGATAGCCCCTTCCCACCCAGGATTTAACTTTATTTAATGTTGATTTCTTCCCCCATCCCCCCCCCCCCCGCCCACACGCCAGCCCACACGCCAGCCCACACGCCAGCCTTGCAATTGAGGCTGTCTACAAAAGGCCATTAAGTGGCATAATTGGGCCAATGGCAGACGTCCAGTCTGAGGCCCCGCCCACCTGACGTAAACTCGCCACCAGGTCAGGGTGGGCGGGATTGCAGAGGAAATCCTGTCTATGCGATTTCACATTCCCCCCCCCCCCCCCCCCCCGCCCCCCTCCCCTTCAGAACCCGCCGGGTAACAGGAAATTTTGGCCTCCTTAGCCTCAATTCTTAATTCAGCAGACACACTTTTGTGAACAATTTTCTTTTAAAAACAATTTAGAGTACCCAATTAATGTTTTCCAATTCGGGGGCAATTCAGCGCGGCCAATCCACCTGCCCTGCACATCTTTGGGTTGTGGGGGTGAGACCCACGCAAACACGGGGAGAATGTGCAAACTCCACACGGACAGTGACCCAGAGCCGGGATCGAACCTGGGACCTCGGCGCAGTGGGGCAGCAGTGCTAACCACTGCGCCACCCTGCTGCCCGTAACTCTTTTCTTTTTTAAATGTTTGTAAAAACTCTTACTCTCAGTCTTTATATTTCTAACCAGCATTCACTCGCACTCCAATTCTCACTCTTCACTAATCTTTTAGTCATTCTTTGGTGTCTTTTATATTCTGTTCAATCTCCTGACCTGCCACCATCATTGTGAGATGACATACTATCTCCTTAAATTTCATGCCATCATTAACATTTTTAGTTTAGATGATGGGTCTTTCTCTTTGAATTTTTATTGCTCGTTATAATATAAGTATTCAGTGTATTCTGAAATATCCTTTTAATGTCTGCATGCACATCTTTGGACTGTGGGAGGAAACCAGAGCACCCGGAGGAAACCCACGCACACACGGGTAGAACATGCAGACTCCGCACAGTCACCCGAGGTCAGAATCGAACCTGGGTCCCTGGCGCTGTGAGGGAGCAGTGCTAACCACTGTGCTACCGTGCCGCCCATTAGGGTATCTATCCCTCTGACTAGTCCGTCTCCTATCACAACCACATTCCTCATTACCCCCACTTAAATGGCATCCTTCATCATGGTCAGTCCGCTCATACACCTGGCCAGTCCTTCGCCTCATCCGCACTGGTAGCAGGCACCTCATACCTGTTGGACAAAATCAGGGGATTAAACCTCTCCGCCAATGCATGCTTGTTCCCCTTACCTGCCTGACCAGCACGTCACTGCTCTCTGTCCCTGATCATTGACCAACCCAAAGGCTCTGCCGAACCTAACTGCCTCCTGGAACAAAGTGTCCAGGTAGCTCTCCCCTCACCCCCCACCGATGCCCCGTAAGGTCCACAACTCAGCAACTCAGAACCAAAGGTGTTTAAGCTGCAGACATCCTCTGCAGATCTGGTTGTCTGGGATTGCTGTGCATTCCACAGATTCCCACATGATGCAGGAACAGCACACCACCAACCCTGCCATTACTGTCCAACCATTCATGTAATTAGTCAATTAGATAGTCATTGTCACAAATGAAGTAATATAGAAGGTTACACTCACCTCACCTGGAGACAAAGGAAAGAAACTCACCCATCACTGGAGGTTGCAAAATCCCACTGCTCAGAATTCCAACCTGAACCAAATTCCCAAATCGTCACTCATTCTAAATCTCACTCAGATGGAGACTGGTGTCCGTGCACCCATTTCCGTGATTCGAAAACTGAACTAGTTGTGCAGCCAATCTAAACGGCAAACAGAAAAGTCACTCAAAGAAGTTGCAGCCTTAAAAGACTCCTCGAGGAACTAATATGTGCCCCTGGAAAAACATGAGGAGTTGAAAAAAGACATAGAATGCTACTTCAGACAAAAGCTGCGATGGAGCTCCAGTAGTGACAAAGCAATACACCGAAACAGAGTGAGAAGGCAAGAGGTGAACAAGAAAATAAGCTGTTGAAAGAAGAGCTAAATATCCTTTGAGATCATTCAAAAACATTCCATTGCCCTTCATGACGGAACAAAGATTACATTAAGCAGCAGAATGGCAGAAGAACAGGACACACTCGATGCGATTCCGGTAAATTATAAGAAGTCTCAAGACAAGTAACTAAGTTTCAAATTAAAAGGGGAAACCTGTTGCGGCAGCTTCACACGCCAGAAATATCTTTCAGATCAGAATTTGCTCGTCTGGAACATTAAGGAGTGAAACGAAATGAATTTAATGTCACTCTGAAAGAAGTGAAGAGCCAGCTGGCCGGGAATAATCAGGAATGCGCAATATTCCATGAATAACTGCGAGTTACAAGAAAGAGGCTACAACACTGAAGCAGACAGTTGCACATCTGGAAGGGAACTTGGAAAAATATTTCCTGTTCAAAATGATATGAAAATCAGGAATGTAGAAAATATAGAACAGGAAACAGAGGGAGTGATTCTCACGACAGAGCAGCAGGCATCTCAGAAACACCTGGAAGAAGCACGCTTACAGAATCTGAGCTTGAAGGATAGCTTCGAGGAATTATACTCCGCCATGAAAAACTGTTCAGTATCGAGAATCAACTTTCATGTACGAAAGACGAGTTTCTTAAGGCAAACCTTGAACTGCTCAGAGCACTGTGTAGCTCGCAGGAAGGAGAACACTTGAAAGAGGACTTGAGATGCTTAAATGATTAACTTGTTCAAACTAATTCAACCAAGGTCGATCTTCAGTTAAAACTGGATGGACTTCAAGCATCAGGGGCGGGATTCTCTGACCCCCCGCCGGGTCGGAGAATCGCCGGGGGTGGTGTGAATCCCGCAGGTTGCCGAATTCTCCGGCACCGGATATTCGGTGGGGCGGGAATCGCGCTGTGCCGGTTCGCGCCCGCCCCCCCCCCCTCCCCCGGCGATTCTCCGGCCTGCGATGGGCCGAAGTCCCGCTGCTGGAATGCCTGTCCCGCCAGCGAGAATCAAACCACCTCTCTTACCGGTGGGACAAGGCGGCGCGGTGGGCTCCGGGGTCCTGGGTGGGGGGGCGCAGGGCGATCTGGTCCCGGAGGGTGCCCCCACGGTGGCCTGGCCCGCGATCGGGGCCCACCGATCCGCGGGCGGGCCTGTGCCGTAGGGGCACTCTTTCCCTTCCGCCTTCATCATGATCTCCACTATGGCAGAGGCGGAAGAGACCCCCCTCCACTGCGCATGCGCGGGGATGCCGTAAGCGGCCGCTGACGCTCCCGCGCATGCACCACACGGCAAAGTAATTTCCGCGCCAGCTGGCGGGGCACCAAAGGCCTTTCCCGCCAGCTGGCTGGGCGAAATCAGTCCGTCGCGGACCTAGCCCCTCAAGGTGAGGGCTCGGCCCCTCAAGATGCGGAGAATTCCGCGCCTTTGGGGCGGCGTGATACCGGACTGATTCGTGCCGTTTTTGGCGCCGGTCGGCGGACATCGCGCCGATTGCGGAGAACCCCGCCCCAGGTGTCTCTCGTAGACATTGAATTTAAGAGCCGTGAGGTAATGATGCAGCTGTACAAAACTTTGGTAAGGCCACATTTGGAGTACTGTGTCACAGTCCTGGTCGCCTCATTTTAGGAAGGATGTGGAAACTTTGGAAAAGGTGCAAAGGAGATTTACCAGGATGTTGCCTGGAATGGAGAGTAGGTCTTACGAGGAAAGGTTGAGGGTGCTAGGCCTTTTCTCATTAGAACGGCGAAGGATGAAGGGAGACTTGATAGAGGTTTATAAGATGATCAGGGGAATAGATAGAGTAGACAGTCAGAGACTTTTTCCCCGGGTGGAACAAACCATTACAAGGGGTCATAAATTTAAGGTGAATGGTGGAAGATATAGGGGGGGATGTCAGAGGTAGGTTCTTTACCCAGAGAGTAGTGGGGGCATGGAATGCACTGCCTGTGGAAGTAGTTGAGTCGGAAACATTAGGGACCTTCAAGCGGCCTATTGGATAGGTACATGGATTATGGTAGAATGATGGGAGTGTAGATTAATTTGTTCTTAATCGAGGACAAAAATTCGGCACAACATCGTGGGCCGAAGGGCCTGTTCTGTGCTGTATTTCCTATGTTCTATGTTTAAATGCCTGGGAGAGGAGATGGGGTTTCTGAAGAGCCAGGACGCTTACTTCAATGAAGAATTAATGACCAAAGATGATGAAATTGTTGAACTCTGATCCAACCTGAACACCCTGCTGGATGAGATGCAGAGTGCAGAAGAGCACGCCCACACTGAACGCAGTGAAGGAGAATTCTAAGAAACACCTTGAGGATCTGGCAAGTGAGCTGAGAGAGTCAGTCAGCGACTGGGCAAGAACCATCACAAGAAGGACTGAATGCTCAGGTGAAGTTGTCAAGCTTGTATCAGACGCCCCCCCCCCCCCCCCCCCCCCCCCCCCCGCCCCAGACAGGTCTGAAAAGACAACTCAACTTACCAGAGTAGCTGCAGAGCTACTTCAGAAGTGTCATAAGCTTGAGAAACAACTGGAATAGACGAAACAAATCGAAACTTCAGCTAAAATTGTGAAATAGGTGGCGATGAAACATCAACGTCCATGCTTATCGAGATGGCCCACATGATGAGGAGAGAGGGAATACCAAAGACAATGTTCGTCCACCTCAAAATAAATGTCTCACAGGAGCAGCAACGCCGGCCAAGCTGGCCAAACGCGGTTCAACGTGAAGGAACAGAAGATAAGGATGCAATTCCAACCCAACCTCCAGAGCAACAGTGAGAACCAGAGGCAAC
>NC_092728.1:105943926-105975014 GCF_047496885.1 Scyliorhinus torazame | reverse complement strand
ACTCTCTCCCCACGAAACTGCTGCATTCTATTGAGATGCGGTTTTGCAGGTGATAATCACCCGTGTGATGCATCGGAGGGTTTTCTATCCTTGCCTCCACAAGCTTGTTTTCCACCAGGACTCGTTGGATGAGCAGGACCCATTTTTCCCCAGCCTAACACGAGGGACTGAAGCTTGACATATTGCACCTGATGTCATGCCCACCACCTGCCCTGTGCCCCCACCTGTTACCTTGAAACCTGTCCTGTAACATCCCAGTGCACACACTTCCTGGGGGATGGTGACTGCAGGGTTCCCGGTGACACTTAACACCAATTAGATTTGATTGTGTAAAGAGACACTCGCCCAACACAGTGGCCTGTTTCACACAGTGTAGAGTGTTCCTCTCCTTGTAAAAGGGTGCACACTCTGACTCAGGATGAGTAATGCCAAGGGAGTTTAGCTAATGCATACATTTGCAGTTTGTATATTATTTATTCATTCATAGTGGGCAGCACGGTAGCATAGTGGTTAGCGCAGTTGCTTCACAGCGCCAGGGTCCCAGGTTCAATTCCCGGCTTGGGTCACTGTCTGTGCGGAGTCTGCGCATCCTCCCCGTGTCTGCGTGGGTTTCCTCCGGGTGCTCCGGTTTCCTCCCACAGTCCAAAGATGTGCGGGTTAGGTGGATTGGCCATGCTAAATTGCCTTTAGTGTCCGAAAAATGTTAAGTGGGGGTTACTGGGTTACGGGAATAGGCTAGATACATGGGCTTCAGTAGGGTGCTCTTTGTAAGGGCTGGTGCAGACTCGATGGGCCGAATGGCCTCCTTCTGCATTGTAAATTCTATGATGAGATCTGGGTGATTATGGCTAGGCCAGTGAATGTTTAAAGTGGTTGATGGCGCGGCGATCAAGCGGGTTGCTTTGTCCTGGATGGTGTCGAGCTTTTTGAACGTTGGAGCTGCGCTCATCCGGACAAGTGGGCAGTGTACCGTGACACTCCTGACTTGTGCCGGGTAGATCGTGGACGGGCTTTGGGGAGTCGGGAGGCGAATCACTTGCTGCAGAATTGCCAGCTTGCTGACCAGTTCCGGTGGCTGGAGTACTTGTCTGGCTAATTCGTTAGGTTACTGCTCAATGGTGACTCTTGGAATGTTTTTAAAAAATAAATTTAGAGTACCCAATTTTCTTTTTCCAATTTAGCGTGGCCTGCCACCTACCCTGCACATCTTTGGGTTGTGGGTGCGAAACCCACGCAAACACATGGAGAATGTGCCAACTCCACACGGACAGAGACCAAGAGTGCTAACCACTGAGCCACCGTGCTGCCCGACTCTTACAACATTACAGCGCAGTACAGGCCCTTCGGCCCTCGATGTTGCGCCGACCTGTGAAACCAATCTAAAGCCCATCTACACGTGGCCTTATCGTCCATATGTCTATCCAATGACCATTTGAATGCCCTTCGTGTTGGCGAGTTCACTGCTGTTGCAGGCAGGGCATTCCACGCCCGTACTACTCTCTGAGTAAAGAACCTACCTCTGACATCTGTCCTATATCTATCTCCCCTCAATTTAAAGCTATGTCCCCTCGTGCTGGACATCACCATCCGAGGAAAAAGGCTCTCACTGTCCACCATATCCAATCCTCTGATCATCTTGTATGCCTCAATTAAGTCACCTCTTAACCTTCTTCTCTCTAACGAAAACAGCCTCAAGTCCCTCAGCCTTCCCTCATAAGATCTTCCCTCCATACGAGGCAACGTTCTGGTAAATCTCCTCTGCACCCTTTCCAATGCTTCCACATCCTTCCTATAATGCGGCGACCAGAATTGCATGCAATGCTCCTGCACCAGAGTTTTGTACAGCTGCAACATGACCTCATGGCTCCGAAACTCAATCCCTCTACCAATAAAAGCTAACACACCGTACGCCTTCTTAACCCTCTGAACCTGGGTGGCAACTTTCAGGGATCTATGTACATGGACACCGAGATCTCTCTGCTCATCCACACTGCCACAAATCTTACCATTAGCCCAGTACTCTTGTCTTCCTGTTATTCCTTCCAAAATGAATCATCTCTCACTTTTCTGCATTAAACTCCATTTGCCACCTCTCGGCCCAACGCTGCAGCTTATCTATGTCCCTCTGTAACTTGTAACACCCGATTATTGATGGTGCTGAGTTTGACAGCTGACAAAGTGATGGTGGTTAGACGCTCTTGTTGGAGGTGAGCATTGCCTGGCACTGAGATAATTGGCCTCTAGTATCCAGAAATAACTAACTCCCTTTTGTGCTAGATATCACTAACCAATGGAGAGTTTCCCCCCTGGCTCACATTGACTCCAGTGTTGCTAGGGCTCCTTGATGCCACACTTGGTCAGATGCTGCCTTGACATCATGGGTAGTCACTCTCTTGACTATGGATAGAGGCTGTAAGGAGTTCTGGAGCTGAGTGGCACAGGAAGAACCAGACTGAGTAGGTGATTGGTGCCACATGATTGCACTGTTGACGACTACTTCCATCACTTTTGGGAGTAGACCGATGGGGCAGTACTTAGCCAGATCAGATTGGCCCTGTGGGTGGGCCATATGTGGCAATTTTCTACTTTGTTGAGTAGATGCCAATGTAGCAGCTGTATTACGACAGCTTGGCTAAGGGCGTGGCTAGTTCTGGAGCAGTCTTTAACAGTACAGCCAGGCCCTGTAGCTCAGCCATATCTTTATCATGCCAAGTGAATTGGTTGAAGACTGGCATCTACGATGGTGGCGACCTTGAGGGAGTCGGGACTAATCTATCCACTGGGCATTTCTGGCTTCAGATAGTTAAACATACTCCAGCCTTTTCTTTTACATTCATTTGCTGGTCCTTGCTATAATTGAGAGTGGGGATGTTCATGGAGCCTCCTGTGGTTAACATCTTGCCCATCGCTTGGGTGTTTCTGTTTGTAAATGAAAATAGTCGTTTTATTTCTCATCGCAGAAAATAGTTGATTTTAATTTCAATTTGCTGTTTAGCTGAAGAGTTTGCTGGTTTTGTAAGGTGTGCCCTTCTCATTAACTCAAGTGTTGAAGATCCCAGTCCGAGTGGACGGAAAGCCAGGGCACCTGCACATTCCTGTTTGCACCTGCTCTTTGTAGAAATGAGATTTTTTTTGTGTCTCTAATGACCAGCCGATATTCCAAAGAATACACTAGACAAAGAAGTATAGTATTGAAATGCTGTCCTTATGGTTTTTTAATTTAAAAAAACGTTTTTTTCCAAATAAGGGGCAATTTAGCGTGGCTAATTCATCTTCGGGTTGTGGGGGTGAGACCCACGCAGACACGGGGAGAATGTGTGAACTCCACACGGATAGTGGGCCGGGGTCGAACCCGGGTCCGCGATGTGATAATGAAATGACCAGAATCTTTTCTCCGTGAAGTTGATTGACGGATAAGTATTGGCCAGGGCAGCAGGGGAAATTCTTGAAATAGTGTTAGGGGGTCTTTTGCACCCACCTGGGAGGGCAGATAGGACCCCCCCCCCCTTTTTTTTTTTTTTTCAAAGCACCTCATCCGACAGATGGCACATCTGACAGTGCAGCACCCTCTCCATTCTGTACTGGATTCTGTGCTGTGGTCTCTGGAGTCTGGGGCGCTTGAACCCACCGCTTTCTGCTCTGGAAGTGAGAGAACTCCCAACTGAGTCGTAGCTGTCACTTCTGTCCAGTGATGCTGCCTCAAGTGGTGTCTCCCGGTAGGGGTGGGAAGGACTGTGATGACTCCGCCAGGGGTAATGCCCGGACCTTTGGATATAAGATAGGAAATATGCATTGAGGCAGAACGGACTTCTATTTTAATCAAAGAATATAAAGGAAGCCAGTCCGTGAATCCAGCATATTCCGTTTTTACATTCGGGCTCGGTAGGATATGTGGATGAAATGTCACCGGCCAGGGGGAAATTCTTTTCAGATTGTTATTCAAAGGGAGTTTTGTGGAATATTTTTGGCACTGTTTGGGCAGAATCCCGAGCACCTTGCAACAATCAAATGAAAAAACCCAGAGTCCGTTGTGGAGACAATGTCGGGGGCTACGTTCCTGTGATTTGCTAGCCCTTCCTATGAGGCAGGGGAATTGACAGTATGGCTTCTTGGTGGGGCGAGGTGGGGCTTACAATGTGTTCAATCAAATCTGTCCACATAAGTCTCCTCCAACCCTATCAGCATATCCTTCTATTCCCCTCTCCCTCCTATACTTATCCAACTTCCCCATTAATGTATCAATACTATCGACCTTAAACGCTCCCTGTGGGAGCAAGGTCCACAATCTCCCCGCTCTCTGGGTAAATAAGTTTCTTCTGAACTCCTCATTGGATTGATTAGTGATTAGTGATTGTATTGATCACTCTGAGATTTGAACTCTCGCCGCAAGTGGGGATGCCTTTGCATTGCCTCTGTGAAACCCCCGAACCTGTCTAGAAGGAGCAGCTCCGCCCAGTTGATCACTGTTGATGCTCCGCGCTCAGTAAAAATAGAAAATGTTGAAAGAGAATTCTGGCAAGGCCTGCACACCGGAAGCCTTAGTCTGTCTTTTCTCTTTTGGAATGTTTACTGATATGTTGTATATTGCAGCATTTCCTGTTCTTTATAGGATGGCACAGGGCTGCACAAAAAACAAACTTGTGACACCAATCTGGCAAGAGCCAGGAAGTACTGTCCTTGGTCTCACACGCTTGCCTATTTTCTATTTAAATAAATGTACTGGCCCAGCTCCTGTTAATCATCTCCATTTGAACTCTCATTTTGAGCAGCGTTAAGTCCAACTTGAGGACTGTAAATAAAGTTGGGAGTTTCTGTCCCTCCGGGCAAGTGGCCAAGAATCCGGACTCGAGGCCCCCGATCGATGTTTTGAACGTCTGACTTCTGCCAGGCGCAAGTGGCTCCCTTTGCGATTGTTTTTTTTTTTTGAAGTGGATGTTTCTTTTCCCAAGTGACAGTGAGTGGTCCTTATCAGGGCTCCCCGTTACTCTGACTTTAGGGGGGGAGGGGGGGGGGTGGCGGTAGCAGGAGCAGGGGACAGGCCTTTAGGGGTTCGTACTCTGCAGCTATTTTTGCATTCTGTTTAGCACCGTGCTGTAGCGATGTAAAGCATGTTCATATCCTCATATTAAAATTCTATGGGAATTATCTTTTTTTTTTAAATTTAAAGTACCCAATTGTTTTTTGTTTCAATTAAAATGAAAATTGCTTGTTGTCACAAATAGGCTTCAAATGAAGTTACTGTGAAAAGCCCCTAGTCGCCACATGTTCGGGGAGGCTGGTACGGGAATTAAGGGGCAATTTATCGAGGCCAATCCTCCTACCCTGCACAGCTTTGGGTTGTTGGGGTGAGACCCACTCAGACACTGGGAGAATGTGAAAACTCCACACAGACAGTAACCTGGTGCCGGGATCGAACCCGGGTCCTTGGTGCCGTGATGCAGCAGTGCTAACCACTGCGCCACCCCAGAATTATCTTTCTCCTTGCTGCTCCTTTATTCTGTAACCGCCTCCAGTCCCACAGCCCTCCGATCTTTGTAATCCTCCAATTCTGGCCTCTTGTCCATCCTGCCTGACTTTGTTTAGCTGGTGATGGGTGTGCTTACTAAAACTTCTTTCTGTCCTTCTAAAACTCATCCTACCTCTGGAGCAGCATTTGGTCATCACCTGTACTAATACCTCTTTGTGTGGCTGGAAGTCCATTTTTGTTTGGTGAAATGCCTTTGGACGATTCACCAATATATGAATGCAAGTTGGTAGATGTTTTCTTTGAGCCTGGACGTGAAGGAGACTGGGGAAAATGGGATCAGAGCTTTCCTGCAGCTAGGTACGGAATATTGCCGACGGGCTGCTTGGGGTGTGTTGTTCAGCTCCCTGATATTGGTTTACATGGTGGAGTCTCGTAAGAGATGTCGCAATGCTACCTCCTGGCTTGTGGGTACTGCCTTGTTGATTTTGCAGGGTGGATACTGTCGGAGTAAGAACGACGAGAACCAGAATTTTTGGTTTTGGCTCTTTCCCTCGCTGCCAGTCTGTTGAAACAAGTTGAATCAGCTGGTGACTGGAAAATATTGCCATGTCTGACATTTTGGTCTGTGGAGGCTGCAAGTTGTGTGCGTGTGTGTGTGTGTCTTGTGGTGGCGCAAATCATGCCTACCATAGTGTACAGCATTTGCCTCCCCTCCCCTGCTTTCTCCGGATAAGAGACTGTTGAATAACTTTCCAGGGCTACTGTGATGCAGACAAATCACTTCAAATCTCCGCAGTGCCCAGGGCAGCTCACTGTCTGAGCCGGAGGAAGAGAGCAGTCGAATTAGGACTGTCTTTCCTCTATAGCACCTTTCACAATCTCTGGATACCCCAAAGCACTTTTCAGCCATTGAAGTACCGTTGCAGTGTTGTCACGAATCCTGTAGGAAATGCAGCAGCCAATGTGCATGTAGCAAGCTCACACAAACAGCAATGTGATGACCAGATAATCTGTCTTTGTGATATTGGCTGATGGATAGATATTGGCCTGAGATACAAGGGCCATTTCCTTGCTGTTCACAATAATACCCGAGAGGGCAGGCATCTTGGTCTAACATCTCGTACAAGAGACATCCACTCGTGTATTGGCTGGAATTTATAATGAAAATACAAGGGCGCACCCTGGTCCAAAATATCCCCAGCTCGCTAATCCCATTTCAGCTAAAACCTTCACATGCTCTGGATTCTGCGTGAAGTGCCATTGGGGACTCGGCTGTGGGTAAAAGATGAAAATTGAGGCTTCAATTCTTATTTTCAACTATCTGACTCCGTTGCAAATTGAGCCGGGGAGAGAGCGATTCTAAATGCGTTCTCCGTTCATTGTCCTCCTGTAGCCCAGGAGCACTGAGACCAACTCTATCATGGTGGCTGACTCAGTTAAGTTGGCAGAAGCCAGGGATCAATGCAGAATCTTCCCAGCACAGCTCAGCTGCTTAACAAAGTCTTGCATTTGTATTCCACCTTCAACATCTCAGTGCTCTGTGAACCACATGGGGGCAGCATGGTGGTTAGCACAATTGCTTCACAGGTCCAGGGTCCCAGGTTCGATTCCCCGCTGGGTCACTGTCTGTGCGGAGTTTGCACGTTCTCCCCGTGTCTGCGTGGGTTTCCTCCGGGTGCTCCGGTTTCCTCCCACAATCCAAAGATGTGCAGGTTAGGTGGATTGGCCATGCTAAATTGCCCTTAGTGTCCAAAATTGCCCTTGGTGCTGGGTGGGGTTGTTTGGTTATGCGGATAGGGTGGAAGTGTGGACTTGGGTGGGGTGCTCTTTCCAGGAGCCGGTGCAGACTCGATGGGCCGAATGGCCTCCTTCTGCACTGTAAATTCTGTGTAATCTATGTATTAAGGAAGGTGATCAAAAGGTTGGTCGCCACGGCGCCCAGGATCCAGGTGCGATCCTGGCCCCGGGTCAATGTCTATCAGGAGTTTGCATATTCTCCACGTGTGTGCAGAGATCCGGGAGGATTGTGTGGCTGGAGGAGATTAGAGATGGGGAGTGGTGAGCCCATGGAAGGATTTCTCCGACAGGATCATTATTTTAAATTCAAGGTGCTGGATCAGGAGCCAATGTAGGTCAGTGAGCTCATGTGTGATACGTGAGCAAAACTTGGGATGCGAGTTAGCAGCAGAGTTTTGAATGAACTCAAGTTTATGAAATAGGAACAAAATGCTGGAAATCCCAACAGGTCTGGCAATATCCGTGGAGAGAGACACTGACGTTAATGTTTCAAGTCAGTGTGTTTGAAAGATGGGAGGCCGGTCAAGAGGTTATTAAAGTAGTTGGGAGTTGAGCAGAGTCAATATGTCCTCATCATGTGCCAGGCTCAGCCTGATACAATTCAAGGTGGTCTACCAGGCACACATGGCCCGGATGAGCAGGTTTCTTTTGGGTAGAGGACAGGTGTGGGTGATGTGCAGGAGGGCCCACAAATCATGTCCACATGTTTTGGGCATGCCCAAAGCTCTCTGGATTCTGGCAGGGATTTGCAGATGTCCACGGGGTGGCACCGAGTCCAGAGGTGGCGATTTTTGGAGTGTCGGGAGTCCAGGGGGCAAGAGAGGCTGATGCTTTGGCCTTTGCCTATTTGGTAGCCCGGAGACGGATCTTCCTAGCGTGGAGGGACTCGAAGCCCCCGGAAGCAGGGGTATGGGTTAGTCAACATGGCGGGGTTTCCCAGGCTTGCGAAACTCAAGTTCGCCCCGAGGGGTTCACCATTAGGGTTTGTTCGGAGGTGGCAGCCGTTTATCGACTTCTTTGGAGAAAATTGAACCATCGGCAGATTCAATATTTTGGGGGGGGCGGGGTGGTTAGGGAGCAAAGGGGGGAGAAGGGAGTTAGACTATGTCGGTCTAGCTTGGGCGAGAACTGTGGGAGGTGGAGGGGTGTGTTACGCGTTGAACTATGTTTATATCTGTACTTGTGTCTTTTGTTATTATAAAACCATAAATGCCTTAATAAAATGTTTTTTTAAAAAATAATAAATAGTTGGGGGCAAGAAGAGCAAGGCGTGAGATTCTGCGGGAGGCAGGTACAGCAGCAACAATAACTTTCATTTATATAGTGCCTTTGACATTGTATACCCGTGATATTGCAGAATAAACTAAACCATCCAAGATGTGGAGATGCCGGCCTTGGACTGGGGTGAGCACAGTAAGAAGTCTTACAGCACCAGGTTAAAGTCCAACAGGTTTGTTTCGATATCACTAGCTTTCGGAGCGCTGCTCCTTCCTCAGGTGAATGAAGAGGTATGTTCCAGGTGTGTTCACTTCAGCAGTCAAGGGCATTCAGCCTCTGATCTCCGGTTAAGCGTTCTCCAAGATGGCCTTCAGGACGCGCGACAACGCAGAATCGCCGAGCAGAAACTTATAGCCAAGTTCCGCACACACGAGTGCGGCCTCAACCGGGACCTGGGATTCATGTCGCATTATATTCATCCCCCACCATCTGGCCTGCGAAATCCTACCAACTGTCCTGGCTTGACACAATTCACACCTCTTTAACCTGGGGTTACCCCATCTCTGGATCTGTAAAGATTTAATCACCTGCCAATGCTCGCATTCCAAGCATTGTTTGGCATCTTTGAATCTGTCTATATATATGTTTCTGGAACATACCTCTTCATTCACCTGAGGAAGGAGCAGCGCTCCGAAAGCTAGTGATATCGAAACAAACCTGTTGGACTTTAACCTGGTGTTGTAAGACTTCTTACTAAACCATCCAAGGGAGCGATTTTTTTCAATTGATAAATGACCTGTTGCTGCATTAACTGTGCACGGAATTATGTGGGTTATACTAATGAGTAACAATGACGGGCTCTTCCTTTTGTGTTTACAGCGGTGTCCTGCTCGTCAGCGGTCAGGGTTGAATAGGTTTAAAAGCTGGCGTGGTTTGAAGCTGCCGCCTGGGTTTGAGCTGAAGAGACTGGCCTTGTGAAGCTCGCACACCATGACGCAGCCGGTAAACGTTAGCGACCTGGTTTCGCTGCTGGAGTCCACGGACCTGCAGGTTCTCGAGGAAGTGAAAGGGATTATCATGGACCTCCTGCGCTCAGGTGGGAGTGTGCAGAGAACTAGCTCATCATTCAGTCTTCAGTTCTGATGAAGGGATTCAACCAGAGTTGTTCCTCCTTTTGTACAAGCGATATATTTCCAGCATTTAATGTTTTTTCTTTCTGGTGTTTGCTATTTTTTTTTGTTCTTAAAAATAATGTGCGTACCTTTGATTAAACAGACACGATGATAAGTGTTTTGATAGTCCTTTGAATCACCAGTGATTAATTTGGGAGGAGTCAGTGTTTGCCTTCATTCTTTTTGCTCTTCTAAGCTCATTCATCTCATGTTATAATTGACGGGCCACCTGGCCAATCATACCAGTGCCAGATGTTTGCAACAGCTATCCAATATTGCGTGACACCCGTTCTCCTTAACCCTAATTTTTCTTTTTGAAGTATTTATCCATTTCTCTTTTGAAAGTTACTGTTGAATCTGTTTCTGCCGGCCCTTCATTTAGCGCATTTAAATCATTACAGCTTCCTATGTTTGTATATTTTGGGCAGCACGGTAGCATAGTGGTTAGCACTGTTGCTTCACAGCACCAGGGACCCGGGTTCGATTCCCACTTGGCTCATTGTCTGTGCGGAGTCTGCTCGTTCTCCCTGTCTGCGCGTGGGTTTCCTCCGGGTGCTCCGGTTTCCTCCCACAAGTCCCAAAGGTGTGCTGTTAGGTAATTTGGACATTCTCCCTCAGTGTACCCGAACAGGCACCGGAATATGGCGACTAGGGGCTTTTCACGGTAACTTCATTGCAGTGTTAATGTAAGCCAGCTTCTGACAACAATAAAGATTATTATTATATTTTTTAAAGTCATCATCTCCCCTTTGGTTCTTAACTTAAATCTCTGCCCTCTGGTTGTGGACCCTCCCCCGTGGAATTAATTTCTCCTCATTTACTCCATCAAAAAATCCTTCATAATTTTGAACACCTACTAAATTTGTCGTTGTCCTTCCCTGCTCTGAAGAGAGAACCTCATTTTAGCAGTCTTCACATAAGTACCTGTAGTATCATTCTAGCAAATCTCTTCAGCACCGGTTGGAGGTTTCAGTCAGACCAGTCGTGATCTTGTTGAATGGGGGAGCAGGCTCGAGGGGTCGAATGGCCTACTCCTGCTCCTCCTGAATCATATGTTCCAAGGCTTGTGGAGTCCAGAATTGAAACACACAACTGAAAAATGAAATGAAAATCGCTTATTGTCACAAGTAGGCGTCAAATGAAGTTACTGTGAAAAGCCCCTAGTCGCCACATTCCGGCGCCTGTTCGGGGAGGCTGTTACGGGAATTGAACCATGCTGCTGGCCTGCCTTGGTCTGCTTTCAAAGCCAGCGATTTAGCCCTGTGCTAAACCAGCCCCTATTGGCCAGGATCCCTGCTCCAGCCCATGCTCCGCGCCTCCACCGGCCTGTCCCCAGGTAGCCTCCGCCCCCGACCTCCTCTCAGGGCAACTAGAGAACAGAGGATTAAAAATTAAGGACAAATCTTGAAAGCAATCATCTCACCAATTTTACAGCCCTTTCCCCAAATGTTTAGCACAGGGCTAAATCGCTGGCTTTCAGACTAAGGCAATGAAGCAGTGTTAAAGGCCTCACCAGCTATTTCTAAATGTTTAGTTTAACACTTCACATGGGGTATCGAGCTCACTCCCCTTGGCCATGTTATGACAGCTTTTTGTCTTGGACTCGTGCGGACAAATGCAAGAATGCCAAATTTCAAATGATCACAGCCAATCAGCACCCTTTTCTCCTGTAGGATGAATTGTTGTGATCATTTGAAATTTGGCATTCTTGCCTTAGTCCTGATGAGTGCAAGATGAAAAACTGGCAACATGTCTCTCTTTACAGCAGGCGCTTCAATAATCAGGATTATCAAGAACGCTTGCTTGCAATAAAGTTCTATGTTTACTATTGATGGTGTTATCTCGCTACAGACCGTGGCCCCTTGCTGCTGAACGCACTGGTGGATCATTACTTGGAAAATAATTCTATATTAGCTGTACAGATACTTTCAGCTGTCCAGGAACCCCATGATAAGGTAAGCAGGTTCAGCAACCTTCAAGATGTGATATTTCTTTTAATAGGGGGAGTTGAGCCACACACTATAACAGGAGAGTTTGGAGGTAATCGGATAAATGCCGCCTAACTTCAGAAAGACTGGGCAGAATGTTGACCCGTCCACTGTTTAGCCACAAGGGCACACAGAAACCCCCAAATATTTCAACTGGCTTCTCATTCGGAAGAAATCAGGGCTCCCCTTGACAACACAACCCAAGACCCTAAACACGTTGTCTGGGTGATTTAAAGGGAAACACCCAGGTTGTCACCAGGCAGGTGTGTCTTCAATCTAACGTACAACTTTGCAAATATCGATGAACTGGATTCACTTCAGAAAGGAGGGAGTGACGTGCTTTTTCTGAATGCTGGCCCTTTTAAGTCACTTCTTTAAAACCTCCACAGCTGCTTCAGATCATAAAGTGGAGGTGCCGGCGTTGGACTGGGGTGAGCACAGTAAGAAGTCTTACAACCCCAGGTTAAAATCCATCAGGTTTATTTGGAATCACGAGCTTTCGGAGCGCAGCTCCTTCAGGTGAGATTCATAGAGCGAGACTCTGTGCCCCCCCGGAGCAGCCCCTAGAGGCTCTCGGAGCAATTGCCAACGGCTCTATAGTTAGCGTGAACAACAGTGGAGAGGGGGCATCCATGTCTCTTCCCCCACCCCTGGTGCAGTCTAAAATAGTTTGATGTTGTCCTATTCATCCGTACGCTTGCCACAGGAGCCTGATACAGTAACCTGACCCAGTCAATAAAGCCCCGCCAAAATCCGAACCGTCCCTTTTTTGGGCCCGCCTCCAGCCCCTGCTCCGTGCCTCCACCGGCCTGTCCCCAGGTAGCCTCCGCCCCCGACCTCCTCTCTATCCCTTGGCCCAAGTCCTCTCTCGTCAGCAGAACCCCCCCCCCCCCTCCCGCTCATACAAACATACTCCAACATCAAACAAACCCCACACAATTGCCCAACAGAAAAACACCCAAAATCTAAACAGGCACACCTCCATCCCCCAAGTGCAAATGAAAACCTTAACTCACTCAGCTCTGCCACTGGTCCCAAATCAATACAGAAGGCATTATAAACAGCTTCCACAAAACGAAAGACGAGAAACTTTTTTAAAGAACAGAGAAACAAAAAGAAGAAAAAAAACATGAACGTTGCAGCAAAGTTCAAAAGTTTTCAGTCCACCACCAGTCCTTTCCTTTTCACGAAGTCAAGCTCGTCCTCCGGCGTCTCAAAATAAAAGTGCTCTTCCTCGTACGTGACCCAGAGACGGGCCGGATACAACAGCCTGAACTTGATCTTTTTCTGAAAAAGGATCGACCTAATCTGGTTGAAGCCTGCCTTTCTCCTGGCCACCTCCACATTCAGGTCTTGGTAGACCCGCAGGATACTATTGTCCCACTTACAGCTCCGTGTCTGCTTGGCCCACTAGAATGCACTCCTTATCCAAGTACCTGTGGAATCTCGCCACCATTGCCCTCCGGGGCGGGGGGGGGGGGGGGTCTCCCATTCGCGGCTTCCTCGCGAGTGCTGTCTGAGCTCTGACCACATCCAAGGGTCAGGAGAATGACCCATCCCCCAGCAGCTTCTCAAACATGTCTGCGATGCATGCCCCAGCGTCCGCTCCTTCGGACCTCTCCGGGAGCCCAACTATTCTCAAGTTCTGCCGGCGGGACCTATTCTCTAGGTCCTCCACCTTCTCCAGGAGCTTCTTCTGCTGGTCTCTCAGCATCCCCACCTCCAACTCCACCGCAGCTTGGATGTTCCTCCTGCTCAGCCAGCGCCTTCTCTACCTTCTGGATCGCCCGATCTTGGGCGTCCAATCTAAGCTCCAGCCGCTCAATCGACTCTTTCATCGCGTCCAAGCAGTCCCGTTTCTGCTTAGCAAAGCCTTACTGAATAACTTGCATCAGCTGCTCCGTTGACCGCTGGGTCGACAAACCAGAGGTCCGGTCCTCCGCCATGCTGTCTCCCGCTGCAGCTTCAGCCCAAGCCTTCTCTGTCTTTCTGTTTCTGCCTTTTACGAGCACTTCTAGTCCTTCTCTCCATGCACCGATGTGGGAATTCAGTACACAATTGCCTCTGTCTTCTGTTTTACAGTTCAAGTCCGGTAGAAACCCGGGGGAAAAGGTCCAAAAGTCCGACCCGAGCGGGAGCCGCCAAATGTGCGACTTACTCCTTCATAGCCGCCACCGGAAGTGCCATTTTCCATCTTAGCATACTCTTTTTCAGTGTGGAAGCATTGTCGCCAGCAATCAGTGATCCATTTGAAAGGTTGTTTTGTGTTTTCCAGCATCTTTTGGACCGACTAAATGAGTGCATGGGAAAAGCAGCCACCCGACTATCTGCCGTGACCTTACTGGGTCATGTAATCCGACGTGAGCCAACTTGGATTCATAAGCTCTTTCGTGCACCTGTGCTGGTTTCACTACTCAAGTGTCTGAAGGTTCGGTACACAAGTTTTAAAATAACTTTATTGCCCACTGTTTTCTCTTCCCTCCAAATGTTTGCACCTAACATGTACTTTGGTGTTTAGGGAATGGATTACTGCTGGAAGTGAGTAAATGGCTAGCTTCAGATTATTGTTGGTTTATTTGTTGGCTTGATGAGTGGTTTCTTTAAAAAGTTCATTTTCGAGCAGCACGGTGGCGCAGTGGTTAGCACTGCTGCCTCATTGATTATCATTGAATTTACAGTGCAGAAGGAGGCCATTCGGCCCTTTGAGTCTGCACCGGCTCTTGGAAAGAGCACCCTACCCAAACTCAACACCTCCACCCAACACTAAGGGCAATTTTGGACACTAAGGGCAATTTATCATGGCCAATCCACCCAACCTGCACATCCTTGGACTGTGGGAGGAAACCGGAGCACCCGGAGGAAACCCACGCAGACACGGGGAGGACGTGCAGACTCCGCACAGACGGCGATCCAAGCCGGAATCGAACCTGGGACCCCGGAGCCGCGAAGCAATTGTGCTATCCACAATGCTACCGTGCTGCCCTTAAGAACAAATAAATCTACACTATATCATTTTACCGTAATCCATGTACCTATCCAATAGCTGCTTGAAGGTCCCTAATGTTTCCGACTCAACTACTTCCACAGGCAGTGCATTCCATGCCCCCACTACTCTCTGGGTAAAGAACCTACCTCTGATATCCCTCCTATATCTTCCACCTTAAATTTATGTCCCTTGTAATGGTTTGTTCCACCCGGGGGAAAAGTCTTCGATCCCGGCTCTGGGTCACTGTCCGTGTGGAGTTTGCACATTCTCCCCGTGTTTGAGTGGGTTTCGCCTCCACAACCCAAAGATGAAATGAAAATTGCTTATTGTCACAAGTAGGCGTCAAATGAAGTTACTGTGAAAAGCCCCAAGTCGCCACATTCTGGCGCCTGTTCGGGGAGGCTGGTACAGATGTTCAGGCTAGGTGGATTGGCCACGCTAAATTGACCCTTAATTGGAAAAAATGAATTGGGCACTCTAAATTTATACTTAAAAAAGTTCATTTTCTACAGTTCCCTGAAACATAGTGAAGCAGTTGTGATTATAAATGTATTTAGATTTCTTCCCTTGCCCTCCCATCCCCAAAAACCCCTTTGATATAAATTGGTGCTCTCCCAAGCAGTAATAATAATCTTTATTAGTGTCACAAATAGGCTTACATTAACACTGCAATGAAGTTACTGTGAAAATCCTCTAGTCACCACATTCCCATAACAGCCTCCCCGAACAGGTGCCGGAATGTGGCGACTAGGGGCTTTTCACAGTAACTTCATTTGAAGCCTACTTGCGACAATAAGCCATTTTCATTTCATTCTGTCCGGGTACACACACGGAGAATCCAGAATGTCCAATTCGCCTAACAAGCACATTTTTCATAACTTGTGGCAGGAAACCGGAGCACCCGGAGGAAACCCACGCAGACTCCGCGAGGACAGTGACCCAAGCCAGGAATTGAACCAGAGTGCCTGACTTTGTGAAGCAGCAGTGCTAAGCACTGTGCTACTGTGCCACCCAGTATCCAGATTAAAACGTTGCCCTAGTGTCTCGCAACATATGCACGGTTTTAGTAACCTTTTCATACCCCCCTCACCCACCCAAAGATTTTGTTCACGTTGGGGTTTCAATTAAAGTACGACTTGCAATTTAAAAAAAAATCCCTCTCAGTACCTCAGGACACCCAAAGTAGTTAACAGCTGATTAAATACTTATTGAAGTGTTGTCACTACGATAATGGAGGAAGTGCAGCCAATTTGCAGGCAGCAAGCTCCCACATACAGCAGTTTGATAACCCAATAATCTCACTTGGTTGAATGACTATTGTTCAGCATCCTCGGCGAATCTTCCCTGTTCCTCTCTGGACCCTGCCATGGGATCTTATACCTGGGGGAGGTGGTGGAACCTTGGTTCAGTGTCTCCGAAAGACAACACCTCGGACAGTGCAGCAGTCCCTCAGTCACACTGCAATGCTGCCTCGGAGCATGGACTCCAGTCTCTGGAGTGGGGTTCGATCTCACGACTGTCTGATTCCAAGGTGAGCGTTTTTCCGTCTGAACCCTGACTGACTATCCAAAGCCAGAGTTCAGAAAATCAGCCATTCTCTATTTTGGAAGACCACTCCTTTTAATTTACAGGTGGGAACTCCCTCTTCAGTTATGTCCCTGCTTTCTGACATCTTTTACAGCTGACCTGTTTCCAGCAAAAAAGAAAAAGGGGGGGGGGGGGTCAAAATCTGGAACTTTCTCACCCAAGAAGCACTTGGAAGCTGAGGCTCAATTGAAAAGTTTAAAAACTGAGATTGGTGGATTGTTGTTAAATGAAATGAAATGAAAATCGCTTATTGTCACAAGTAGGCTTCAAATGAAGTTACTGTGAAAAGCCCCTAGTCGCCACACTCCGGCGCCTGTTCGGGGAGGCTGGTACGGCAATTGAACCGTGCTGCTGGCCTGCCTTGGTCTGCTTTAAAAGCCAGCGATTTAGCCCAGTGAGCTAAACCAGCCGCTTGGGTGTGAAGATTTGGGTGTGAAGGGGTTATGAGGCCATAAAGGAGCTGCGAGATAGATCAGCTGTAGTCTAACCGACTGACAGCCTAGAAGGACAGAATGGCGTTGTTCAGTTCTGCGAATGCTAGAATGCACTCACGATGGTTCCTTTTCCCTGTGGGTTGCTGCTCATTGCCTCCCCAGCTGAGGTTGAAGTCAGTCACCATATTTCACTGTTCCCGTCAATTTAAAGGTCCGTCTCCATTGACTTGCAGCTGTTGATCTTCTCTCTGCAGACAGAAACCGAGATTGTTGTGCTCACTACTGGAGTCCTTGTGTTAATCATCCTCCTGCCAATGATCCCACAAGCTGGGAAGCAGCATCTTCTCGATTTCTTTGAAATCTTTGGCCGGTTAGCTGCCTGGAACCTGCGAAAACCAGGTATGAGGGTGGTGTCCTGATTTACCAGTCCAGGCTGGATGTGAGAGTTGTCGGGCATTTCTTTTTCCTCCAAAGGTCCTGGATTTGAATCGAAGGCTCCTGGGATGAAAATCTCTTCTGTCCCAGGGTACTAAAAATAGTTCTGAGTTTTGGTACTTTCAACTCAATGGTCAAATTTTCATTTTCATTTCAAATGTACACTGTGCAATGCTGGCAAGCTACTGTCTCAATAGGTGAGATAAATGTTGGCCAAGCTACTGTCTGCGTCTGGTTGATGTAGAAAGTGCCATCAGTTGCCGGAGATGAGCATGCAGGTGTTTTGGGGCATAGTTGAAACTTCATCCTCCATCCTTACTATACGTTGCCTTGAAACAAAGGACCTGCAATTCTGTAGCACCTTTCATAACTTCGGGATGTACTATGGCACTTTACAGGCAATGAGGGTCCCTCAAAATGTTGTTCCTGTTGTGACGTAGGAAACACCGCAGTCAATTTTCACACCGCTAGATCCCAGGGCAGTTTGATAAGTCAAGACCTGTTTGGTGGTGATGATTTGAGGAGTAAATATTGGTCAACACACCGGGGAAAATGCCCCGATGCTTCTGAAACCGTGGTCTTGAGATTGTTTTACGTTAACCTGGGAGGGCAGAGGGCTTTGGTTTCACAGATCCACGGTAGCACAGTGGATAGCACTGTTGCTTCACAGCTCCAGGGTCCTAGGTTCGATTACGAACTTGAGTCACTGTCTGTGCAGAGCCTGCACGTTCTCCCCGTGTCTGCGTGGGTTTCCTCCCGGGTGCTCCGGTTTCCTCCCACTGCCCAAAAATGTGCAGGTTAGGTGGATTGGCCATGTTAAATTGTCCTTAGTGTCCAAAAGGTTCGGTGGGGTTACGGGGACAGGGTGGAGGTGTGGGCTAAAAGTAGGCTGCTCTTTCCAAGGGCTGGTGCAGATTCGATGGGTCGAATGGCCTCCTTCTGCGCTGTAAATTCCTCAATCCGAGTTTATCCCTGATTCTGGAAACTTAAAAGTTTCCTTAGAATCTATAACTTGGTCTTCCACTTTTATGGTTGCTTGCCCTTCGTTTTTGTTACAGAAAACGAAGTAGTTTTGATGCTGGTAATCAGAAATGAAAACAGGGCCGCACGATGGCGCAGTGGTTAGCACTGCACTCTCTCGGCACCGAGGACCCGGGTTCGATCCCGGCTCTGGGTCACTGTCCATGTGGAGTTTGCACATTCTCCCCGTGTTTGCGTGGGTTGCGCCCCCACAAACCAAAGATGTGCAGGTTAGGTGGATTGGCCACGCTAAATTGCCCCTTAATTAAAAGAATAAATAATTGGGTACTCTAAATTTAAAAAAAAAAGAATGAAAACAGTCAAATGCAGGAAACAGTCAGCAAATCGGAGGACGCGTATGGTGAGAGAAACCAAGTCAATATTTCAGGTCCGTGATTGTTCGTCAGTGGCACAGTTTTCTATGCATTGATTTAAATAACAGGTTGTATTTCTCGAATGTCTTTAACAAAGTAGAACTATCTAGTTGGGAGGATAAGATGTCGTGTGCAGAAACAGCAGACTCATGCCCCGGGTTTGGGGGGGTGAGGTGAGGAGTGTCCTGACTCTCAATAATTAGTGTTTTCCCCTCTTTATTCTAACAGGTCAAGTGCCAGAAGTATATCTGATTCACCTACATGCCAGTGTTTATGCATTATTTCACCGCCTCTATGGGATGTACCCGTGCAATTTTGTCTCCTACCTCCGCTCCCACTACAGTAAGAAGGACAACATGGAAACTTTTGAGGAGGTGGTAAAGGTAAGACACAAACTGGATTATTTTTCTTGTGGGGGGGGGAGGGCAGTGGCAGGATAGGGTAACATCGATTAATGATCACAGGCTGTGCACACCCTAAACTGCATTGACTGCTGCAAAGTAATTCATTAGGTGTAAAGAGGGATGGGATGTACACACAGAATTTACAGTGCAGAAGGAGGCCATTCGGCCCATCGAGTCTGCACCGGCCCTTTGAAAGAGCACCCCACTTAAGTCCACAACTCCACCCTATCCCCGTAACCCCACCGAACCTTTTGGACACTAAGGACAATTTAACATGGCCAATCCACCTAACGTGCACATCTTTGGACTGTGAGAGGAAACCGGAGCACCCGGAGGAAACCCATGCAGACATGGGGAGAACGTGCAGTCTCCACATCGACAGTGACACAAGCCGGAAATAGAATCAGGGACCCTGGAGCTGTGAAGCAACAGTGCTAACCAGTGTGCTTTCGCCACTCCGGACACCCCACACGATTTTAGATCTGATTGCAGTTTCGGAGCCATCAATCTGTGCACAGGAAGGAACAGTGAAATAATCAGATCATCTATATTCAGCAATAGGTGAGATAAATGTTGGCCAAGATACCAAGGTTGGGAACTGAACATCGTGGGGTGTTCAGTATTTAGGAAGCACAGACAAAAAGTAAAAGGTGGAGTTGCATTTCTGGTTAAAGAGGAAATTAACACAATAGTGAGGAAGGATAGCTCTGACAAAGTGTAATCTGTATGGGTAGAACTGAGAAACTGAGGGGCAAAAACCATTAATAGGGTCGCATACAGACCCCCCCCCCACCCCAAACTGTGGTGGTGATGTAGGGAATGGCATTAAACAGGAATGATGTGGAGATGCCGGCGTTGGACTGGGGTGAGCATAGCCTTCACAGCCTGCAACACGTCATCGATGAAGATGAACATCTTGCCAAGGTCATCCCCACACCCCCACTACTTGCCTTCAAACAACCGCGCAACCTCAAACAAACCATTGTTTGCAGCAAACTACCCAGCCTTCAGAACAGTGACCACGACACCACCCAACCCTGCCATGGCAATCTCTGCAAGACGTGCCAGATCATCGACATGGATACCACCATTACACGTGAGAACACCACCCACCAGGTACGCGGTACATACTCGTGCGACTCGGCCAACGTTGTCTACCTCATAAGCTGCAGGAAAGGATGTCCCGAAGCGTGGTACATTGGCGAGACCATGCAGACGCTGCGACAACGAATGAACGGACATCGTGCGACAATCACCAGGCAGGAATGTTCCCTTCCAGTCGGGGAACACTTCAGCAGTCAAGGGCATTCAGCCGCTGATCTCTGGGTAAGGGTTCTCCAAGGCGGCCTTCAGGATGCGCGACGACGCAGAATCGCCGAGCAGAAGCTTATAGCCAAGTTCCGCACACACTAGCGCGGCCTCAACCGGGACCTGGGATTCATGTCGCATTACATTCATCCCCCACCATCTGGCCTGCAAAATCCTACCAACTGTCCTGGCTTGAGACAATTCACACCTCTTTAACCTGGGGTTACCCCATCTCTGGATCTGTAAAGATTTAATCACCTGCCAATGCTAGTATTCCAAGCATTGTCTGGCATCTTTGAATCTGTCTATATATATATATATATATATATATATATTTCTGGAACATACCTCTTCATTCACCTGAGGAAGGAGCAGTGCTCCGAAAGCTAGTGACATCGAAACAAACCTGTTGGACTTTAACCTGGTGTTGTAAAACTTCTTACTATTAAACAAGAAGTTAGAGATGCATGTATTACCATCCCAGACCAGATCCCAACAGTGGCTGGGAGACTGTTCAGCAACCCCAATGTTTTATTTTAATTTTGTACGGCGGTGAGGAAAGGATACCTTGCTCCAGGAGTGATTCCACAAAGAAATAGGGATATGGTATGTTAAAACAAACTTTATCACTAACATAGTATTAAAATCTTTACCATCGCCTCGGAAAATACCTTAAAATGACCCCTTAAACAATGCTCATTGGGCAGCATGGTGCAGTGGTTAGCACTGCTGCATCATGGTGCCTCGGTCCCAGGTTCGATCCCGGCTCTGGGTCACTGTCCGTGTGGCGTTTGCACATTCTCTCCCTGTTTGCGTGGGTTTCACCCCCACAACCCAATTGGAAAAAATTAAATTTAGAAAAAAAAGACAATGCTAATCAATGCAGTGAATATGGCCTGAATCCGGCCGGCTACCCTAAACTGCTATCTTTATTCCCACTCAAACACACACACACACAAAAAAAAATCTTGGCTCTCTATCCATTGTTGAAATACAGTTAGAACTTAGGAATATCTGCTTTTCAAGATGTCAGCGTACTCTACGTTGAGAGAAAGGTTCCTTTCAACACTGCTTTAAAGAAAAGAGCTGAATCCTGTCAGAACCAGGCAGAAACTCTGGCTGTATTCCTTCAGAAGCTGCTCCAGCTGCTTTCAGCTCACCTTCTAACCAGGCAATTCTGAATTGCTTGGAAAGAACCTGCTAATCTAGCTACAGACATCTTTTAACTGAACTGAGATGCTTGACTTCTCACATCCCCGTCTAACACACAGCTAACACTGCTTTTCTGCAAAATACCTGATACCATGGCTCCTCCCAGTAATGACATCATCTTAGCAAGCTGAAACCTTAATTAACTCCACAGGGAACCCCCCTAATCCAAACAACATTCCATTGGGCCAAACTTTTGCAATGCTTTAATTACACCCCTGGCTCCCAAAATCTTTCAATCCAGGATTTTAACCCTTACTGCACCAAGTACCTCTAATATATTAGAAATTGCTACATTCTTCACACTTGCAATAAAGGAATATCTGTAATTATGGGTGACTTTAATCTGCAGATCGAATTAGTAACAATACTGTAGAGGAGGAATTCCTGAAGTGTATACGGGATGGTTTTCTGGACCAATACTTTCAGGAACCAACTAGAGAATAGGCCATCCTAGGCCGGGTATTGTGTAACGAGAAAAGAGTAACTGGCAGTCTAGTTGTGTGAGGACCCTTGGGGATGAGTGACCATAATAAGATAGAATTCTTCGTCAAGATGGAAAATGACATAGTCTGAGACTAGGGCCCTGAATCTTGAAGTAGAAGTAGAACATACAGTGCAGAAGGAGGCCATTTGGCCCATCGAGTCTGCACCGACCCACTTAAACCCTCACTTTAGGGGCTGGCTTAGCTCACTGGGCTAAATCGCTGGCTTTTAAAGCAGACCAAGGCAGGCCAGCAGTTCAATACCCATACAAGCCTCCCCGAACAGGCGCTGGAATGTGGCGACTAGGGGCTTTTCACAGTAACTTCATTGAAGCCTACTCGTGACAATAAGCGATTTTCATTTTCACCCTATCCCCTCTTAACATTTTTGGTCACTAAGGGCAATTTATCATGGCCAATCCACCTACCCTGCACGTCTTTGGACTTCTGCAACTCCACCTTTTTCCTTAATAAAGGAAACTATGATGTATGAGGCGCGAGTTGGCTATGATGGATTGGGAAATGTTACTGTAAGTGATGACGTTGGATAGGCAATGGCAAACATTCAAATAGCGCCTGGCTGAACTGTAACTGCTGTGAGGAGGCTGCAGGGATGCTTCAGTGTGATTTGGACAAGTTGAGTGAGTGGACAAATCTATGGCAGATGCAGTACAATGTGGATAAATGTGAGGTTATCCACTTTGGTAGCAAAAACAGGAAGGCAGATAATTATCTGAATGGCCATAAATTGAGAGAGAGGAATGAAAAACGAGACCTGGGTGTCATCGTACACCAGTTGCTAAAGGTAAGCATGCAGCAGGCGGTAAAGAAGCCAAACGGTATGCTGGCCTTCATTGCGAGATGATTCGAATACGGGAGCAGGGATATCTTGCTGCAATTATACAGGGCCTTGGTGAGGCCACACCTGGAGTATTGTGTGCAGTTTTGGCCTCCTTATCTGAGGAAGGATGTTCTTGCTCTCGAGGGAGTGCAGCGAAGGTTTACCAGACTGATTCCTGGGATGGCGGGACTGTCATACGAGGAGAGAGTTGGTTAGGATTGTATTCGCTGGAGTTCAGAAGAATGAGTGGGGATGTCACAGAAACCTATAAAATTCCAACAGGACTGGACAGGGTAGATGCAGGAAGGATGTTCCCGATGGTGAACGCGTCCAGAACCAGGGGTCACAGTCTGAGGGTACTGGGTAGGACATTTGGGACGGAGACGAGAAATTACTTCACCCAGGGAGGGATTGGCCTGTGGCATTTGTACCACAGGAAGCAGTTGGATGTAGTACTTGGGGTGAAGGGGATCAAAGGCTATGGGGGAAAGCGGGATTAGGCTATTGAGTTGGATGATCAGCCATGATAATGAATGGCAGAGCAGGCTCGAAGGATTGGATTGGATTGGATTTGTTTATTGTCACGTGTACCGAGGTACAGTGAAAAGTATTTTTCTGCGAGCAGCTCAACAGATCATTAAGTACATGAGAAGAAAAGGGAATAAAAGAAAATACATAATAGGGCAACACAACATACACAATGTAACTACATAAGCACTGGCATCGGATGAAGCATACAGGGTGTAGTGTTAATGAGGTCAGTCCATAAGAGGGTCATTTAGGAGTCTGATGACAGTGGGGAAGAAGCTGTTTTTGAGTCTGTTCGTGCGTGTTCTCAGACTTCTGTATCTCCTGCCCAATGGAAGAAGTTGGAAGAGTGAGTAAGCTGGGTGGGAGGGATCTTTGATTATACTGCCTGCTTTCCCCAGGCAGCGGGAGGTGTAGATGGAGTCAATGGATGGGAGGCAGGTTCGTGTGATGGACTGGGCGGTGTTCACGACTCTCTGAAGTTTCTTGCGGTCCTGGACCGAGCAGTTGCCATACCAGGCTGTGATGCAGCCAGATAGGATGCTTTCTATGGTGCATCTGTAAAAGTTGGTAAGAGTCAATGTGGACATGCCGAATTTCCTTAGTTTCCTGAGGAAGTATAGGCGCTGTTGTGCTTTCTTGGTGGTAGCGTCGACGTGGGTGGACCAGGACAGATGTTTGGAGATGTGCACCCCTAGGAATTTGAAACTGCTAACCATCTCCACCTCGGCCCCGTTGATGCTGACAGGGGTGTGTACAGTACTTTGCTTCCTGAAGTCAATTACCAGCTCTTTAGTTTTGCTGGCATTGAGGGAGAGATTGGCCTCCTATTTTGTGTGTTTCTCTGAATCTTTCACATGAAACCTGAGCAGATTTTGAACACTTCTTGCTATGGTGGAAAAAACCAAAAAAACAACAAACTCCTGCTTCATTTATTGCCCAGCCCTATTTACCCTGAGAAGATGGTTCTGGGCATTCTCTTTGAGCCACTACAATTGATTTTGACACAGCAATGTGGCTTTCTAGGTCACTTTGCTGGACCTTTAAGTCCACCACGTTTATGTGAGGCTGGAGTCACGTAGACCTGACTGAATATGGAGAACTAAACGCTTGGCAGTCCATGGTGGGGTTCTGTTTTGGGGTTTAATAGTAGGGTTGTGGGGCTGGTGGAGCTTTGGAGATTAGAAAGGGTTTGTGATTGGCATGCTCAGCTGTGATGCCCTTCGTGGCTGAGTTGCCCGTTGGCATGCACGCCCTCAAGGTTGACATGAGTGACCAGTTGGGGTTGAGGCACGAGGACAGCCAGCAAAACTGGATTTGTGCTTCAGAACGGACCAGCATTTTCTGAGGAGGGAAAATTATTACTTGTAGGAAAAACTGGAAGCAGAGACCACAGCCTCAGACTGAAGGGATGATCCTTTAAAACAGAGACGAGAAAGAATTTCTTCAGCCAGAGGGTGGTGAATCTGTGGGACTCTTTGCCGCAGAAGGCTGTGGAGGCCAAATCACTGAGTGTCTTTGAGACCGAGATAGATAGGTTCTTGATTAATAAGGGGATCGGGGGAGAAGGCAGGAGAATGGGGATGAGAAAGATATCAGCCATGATTGAATGGCGGAGCAGACTCGATGGGCCGAGTGGCCTAATTCTGCTCCTATGTCTTATGGTCGTATGGGTGGTGCAAAAGGAGCAACTTGAGTGGACAGTGGCCAAGTACAAATGGTAGAAAATTAAAACTAGAGTGGATGTACTTGATCATTAACTAGTGACCGCTCAACTGTTGGGGAGATCGTGTGTGTGATTTGTGCATGTTTCGCAGTCACTGCTTTGGCTTTGCTCCGAAACCCCTGTATGACTCTCCGTTCTTGTCAGATTGATTTTAAACTTAAACTGCATTCCCAATACTTGTTGCAGCCGATGCTGGAACACGTGCGAATCCACCCCGAGCTAGTGACTGGAACCAAAGACCATGAACTGGATCCCATTAAGTAAGTGATGTTTTGCAAATCCTTACATTTGTCCCACTCGTCCGTTTTCCCAGTTTTGTAAATGAGTCTGGACTCGTCAAAGAGCATTTCATCTAATCGGATGTTACAGTTGATTTAAATTTAATCTGGGCAGTTCAACCTCACCGACCTGCTCCAACGTTTTCTTGCCATTCTGGTTTATTTTTTTACGTGGTCCTGGCTTTGTATCAATGCCAGGTTTTGACCAGCTGTGGAGAGACTGATTGCTTTGTGTGTGTTTAAGTCTCTGTTTTAATCGATCCTGGCACTACATCGTATCAGGCGGCCAATGTTACAGTGAGCTGGCTGTAAGATGCATTTTTATTTCTCTGTTCCTCCCAGTGTGTAAAACAGAAACTTTGCATTTCTATGGCACCTTTCACAACCTCAGGATGTTGCAGCGCACTTTACAGCCAATCAAATACTTTTGAAGTCTAGTCACTGTCGTGCTGTAGGAAATGCACTGCACAACAAGCTCCCATAAAAAGAAAAGGGGTAATGATCAGGTAATCTGTTTGTTTAAGATTGATTGAGGGATAAATATTGACCAGGACTCTGGGGAGAACTCGGCCATAGAATCCCAAAGTGCAGAAGGAGGCTGTTCAGCCCATCGAGCCTGCACCGACCCTCTGAAAGAGCACGTACCCAAGCCTACTCCCCCGCCCTATCCACGTGACCACACCTAACTGTATATCTTTGATTGGAGCAAACCGGAGCATGCTGTAGAAACCCATGAAGACACTAGGAGAATGTGTAAACTTGACTCTCTTAGTATTTTTTTTAAGCGCTGTGGAATTTTTAAACCCCCCCCCCCCCCCCCCCCCGAGATAGCATATAGCTCTTCTAGTTAATGTTTCATCGACAGTGCAGAACTCCCTCCATAACGCACTCGAGGGTGTCAACTTGGATCATAGGCCTGGAGTGGCAGGATTTGAGCAAGTTCTCTGTGATGAGGGGCTGGTTTAGCACAAGGCTAAATCGCTGGCTTTGAGCAGGCCAGCAGCACGGTTCAATTCCCGTACCAGCCTCCCTGAACAGGCGCCGGAATGTGGCGACTAGGGGCTTTTCACAGTAACTTCATTTGAAGCCTACTTGTGACAATAAGCGATTTTCATTTCATAAGTACATGAGGCATAACCCAGCACAACAAACTAATCTTCCACTTTAAGCTATTCCAGCAGAAGTGTATAGTCGCCATAGTCCCAGATGACCATAGGTTGTTTTTCCCGTGAGGGGGGGTGGGGGGGGAGAGCTGACTGGTGTTCATTTAACCCGCGAGTCACCACATTGCCGGCAAGGGACAAGGTTGAGAAGATTGGGCTTTCATGAATAACCTCAGCCGGTACGGGGATTGAACCCACGCTGCTGGCCTCGCTCTGCATCATGAACTAGCTGTCCAGCCAACTGAGCTAATCGGCCTCTGAGGCTCAGCAAATCTTTCCCTTGAAGTCCTTATCGAGTTTCTTTTTGAAAACCGTGATTGAATCCATCACCACCACACCCTCGGGTAGTGCATTCGAGACACCAGCCACTTGCGAAAAATAAATCCTCATTTTGCCTTCGGTTCTTTTGCCAATCATTTGAAATTAGTGTCCTCGGATTCTCAACCATCCTGCCAAAGGGAACAGTTTGTGCCTGGACCCTTCATGATTTTGAATGCCTCTATTAAATCTTCTTTCAATCTTCCAGGTCAATAAATTAGCAGGAATTTCTCTACAGAGATGGGTGAGAATGTGGAACTTGCTGTTGAATTTGATGCCTTTTGAGGGGAGACTTGTGAGAAGGAAAGCGAGAGCAGGTAGAGGTCATTCAAGCAGGAGTCTCATTGAGCAGAAACACTGCACAGACTAACTGGGCTGAATGACTTCTTGTTTTGTTGTGTTGCAATCACAGACGGACATCAGTATTTTGCCTACCCCGCCACATTTATGAATGTGAACCACAATGTGATAATGACCAGTTGATCTGTTTTTTGTGATTTGACAGAGATTTAACATCGCATCCGAAAGACAGCGTCTCCAACAGTGCAGCACTCCCTCAGTACTGCATTGGTGCAAAGCCTTTACTTTGCGTGCTCGAGCCCTGCAGTGAGACTTAAACCTGGGACCTTGAGAGTCCGGGGCGAGGGGGCTGTCCACTGAGCCAAAGATTTTTTAGAATACCCAATTCTTTATTTCCCAATTAGAGTGCCCAATTAATTTCTTTCCAATTAAGGGGCAATTTAGCGTGGCCAATCCACCTACCCTGCACATCTTTGGGTTGTGGGGGCGAAACCTACGCAGACACGGGGAGAATGTGCAAACTCCACACGGACAGCGACCCAGAGCCGGGATCGAACATGGGACCTTGGCACCGTGAGGCAGCAGTGCTAACCACTGCTCCACCATGCTGCCTATTATGGAGCAATTTAGCGTGGCCAATCCACCTACCCTGCACATCTTTGGGTTGTGGGGGTGAGACCCACGCAAACACGGGGAGAATGTGCAAACTCCACACTGACCCGGGACGGGGAGCGCACCCGGGTCCTCAGCACCTTAAGGCAGCAGTGCTAACCACTATGTCACCCTCGGAGCCAAAGATGACGGGCTTGTGCCGTAGATTTATGTAACATACATATCAGACCAGCTGCTTGTGAAATAGACCTGAAATCTGAGACGCCAATGGTTACTTTTGTAAATTCAGTGGGCTTCAAGGGAGTTACAGCTGAACAGATAGATGTTTGTATTGTTTTAGACCCGAGAGATAGTAAACAAAACATGATTCTTGCAACAGTTGACTGGATTAGACCCACCCTGAGGCAATAGATTTTATACCCCAGTGTGACGGGATGAAATAAAATGATTGGCAATGCCTAATGGTTCTGCTGTTCCATTGCACAGGTGGAAGCGATTTGAAACTCATGACATTGTCATAGAATGTGCCAAAGTTTCCCTGGACCCGAAGGAGGCATCATGCGAGGAGGGTTATGCAGTCATGCCGAAACACTTCTCTACACATTCACAGCATAAGCACACTGACCACAGCTCCAGCCCGTTCTCAGATTCTCAGAGCAGCTTTGGTAAGGAAGGCAGTCTTTGGTTCTATAAAAATGTAAAGGAGTTACAAAGCGAACAAGCCATTCGGTCCATCTAATCCATGTTTGCCCTTCTCACAAGCGTATTCTAGCTCCTTATCCTGAATCCTTTTATTCGCCTCTTTCATTCCACAACCTATCGAACCAGTTTGTAAATGTTGACCTGGTCTTTCGTTCACTAACTCTGTGTTCCACAACCTCTCAACCTTGAGGACTTCCGGTTGAGGCTATGCGGAGCTAAGTCGCACTTTCGGCAGCTCCCGCTGAAAATTGACTTTTGGGCTCTTTTTAGGGCCCGTAACGGCGCTTGTTCGACGTTTCCCGGTGTGGGAAGGGGACAGCAACATTCCCCCGATGGTGTATGGATTGGACCAGGAGCGGGGCGATTTAATTTTTAAAAAAGTGGCATTGAAGCAAAGAAAGGTGTGAGGGAGGAGGACCAAGATGGCGGCGGGCGGAGACCAGGCAGCGTGGGCGCAGTGGGCGCAAGAGCAGCAGGAGCTTCTCCAGCGCTGTTTTAAGGAACTGAAAGCAGAGCTGCTAGAGCCAATGAAGGCTTCAATCGATAAGCTGCTGGAGACCCAGACGGCCCACGGGGTGGCGATCCGGGAGGTCCGGCAGAAGGTCTCGGAGAATGAGGACGAGATCCTGGGCCTGGCGGTGAAGGTGGAGGCGCACGAGGCGCTCCACAAGAAATGAGAGGCGAGGTTCGAGGAGATGGAGAACCGGTCGAGGCGGTAAACCCTGCGGATCCTGGGTCTCCCGGAGGGGCTGGAGGGATCGGAAGAGGGGGCCTACGTGCTGAATTCGCTGATGGGAGCGGGGGCCTTTCAGGGGCCCTTGGAGCTGGAGGGGGCCCACCGAGTGCTGGCGAGGAGGCCCAGGCCCAGCGAGCTGCCGCAGGCGGTGCTGATACGGTTCCACCGGTTTGCTGATCGAGTGTGTTTTTTAATTTTTATTAATGGTCGTCCATCCCATCCCCCCCGAGTTGCTGCTGCCATTGACAAATGTCTACCGTTCTGCCAGGAAGTCCAAGAACGGTTGCCACCACCTAAAGGACCCTTGTACCGACCCTCTCAAGGCGAATTTCACCCTCTCCAATTTAATAAACCCCGCCATATCACTGATCCAGGATTCCATACTTGGGGGCCTCGCATCCTTCCACTGAAGAAGAATCCTTTGCCGGGCTACCAGGGACGCAAAGGCCAGAATTCCGGCCTCTTTCGCCACCTGCACTCCCGGCTCCTCTGCCACCCCAAATATTGCGAGCCCCCAGCCCGGCTTGACCCTGGATCCTACCACCCTCGACACCGTCCTCACTACCAAAAATTCCTCCAGCGCTGGGCATGCCCAGAAGATATGGGTGTGATTTGCTGGGCTCCCTGAGCACCTAATACACCTGTCCTCACTCCCAAAAAACCGACTCATCCTTGCCCCGGTCATGTATGCCCTGTGCAGCACCTTAAACTGTATGAGGCTGAGCCTTGCGCGCGATGAGGAAGAGATCACCCTCCCCAGAGCATCTGACCACATCCCTTCCTCAATTTCCTCTCCCAACTTCTCCCAGTTACCTTTTACCTCCATCACCGAGGCCTCCTCCTCCTCCTGCATCACCTGGTAAGTTTCCGAGATCTTCCCCACTCCCACCCCCCCGAGAGCACCCTATCCTGTACTGTGTGTGGCCGTAGCCGCGGGAATTCCACCACCTGCCGTCTGGCAAACGCCCTTACCTGTAAGTACCTGAAGGTGTTCCCCGGGGGGAGCCCGTACTTCTCCTCCTGCTCACCCAGGCTCGCGAACTTCCCGTCCACAAACAGGCCCCCCCAACTTTCGTATCCCTGCCCTGTGCCACCCCGCAAACCCTCAACCTGTTCTTCCAGGGGCGAACCGGTGGTTCCCCCGTATTGGGGTCCATGGCGAGGCCCCAACTTCCCCCCCCCCCTGTGCCGCCTCCACTGAGCTCGTGGTATACCTCCTTGGAGGGAGCGGCAGCGGCGCCGTTGCCAGCGCCCCCAGACTCGTACCCACACACGACGCCGTCTCCAGCCTCTTCCATGCAGCCCCCTCCCCCTCCATCACCCACTTGCGCACCATCGTCGCATTGGCAGCCCAGTAGTATCCACCGAGGTTGGGCAGCGCCAGTCCCCCCCCCCTATCTCTACTCCGCTCCAGGAACACCCTTCTCACCCTCGGAGTCCCTATCGCCCACACAAACCCCACTATACCCCTGTTAACCTGCCTGAAAAAAGCCTTCGGGATAAACACGGGGAGGCACTGGAACAGGAACAAAAACCTTGGGAGCACCGTCATTTTGACTGACTGCACCCTACCCGCCAGGGACAGCGGCAACGCCTCCCACCTCTTGAACTCCTCCTCCATTTGCTCCACCAGCTTGGTAAAATTAAGCCTATGCAGGGCCCCACAGCTCCTGGCCACCTGGACCCCCAAATACCTGAAGCTCTTCTCTGCCTTTTTTAGTGGGAGCTCGCCAATCCCCCTCTCCTGGTCCCCTGGATGAACTACGAACAGCTCGCTCTTCCCCATGTTGAGCTTGTACCCCGCAAAGTCCCCGAATTTCCTAAGAATCCTCATTACCTCCGGCATTCCTCCCACCAGGTCCGCCACATACAGCAGCAGGTCGTCTGCATAAAGTGACACCCTATGCTCTTCCCCACCACGCATCAACCCCCTCCAGTTCCTTGACTCCCTCAGTGCCATAGCCAGGGTTCAATCGCCAGTGCGAAGAGCAGGGGGGATA